>NW_027208290.1:0-220795 GCF_964237555.1 Oryctolagus cuniculus
TGTTGATATTTCCTGGAGTGAGCACGGGAGACTGTTGAGGACTTCTACTTTCTTGTATGTGCTGTATTTCTTCTGCAGGATTCCACTTGAACTTGACAGCTGGACTTCATGTTTCGGCCGCGGCTCACTAGGCTAATCCTCCGCCTAGCGGCGCCGGCACACCGGGTTCTAGTCCCGGTCGGGGCGCCAGATTCTGTCCCGGTTGCCCCTCTTCCAGGCAAGCCCTCTGCTGTGGCCAGGGAGTGCAGTGGAGGATGGCCCAGGTGCTTGGGCCCTGCACCCCATGGGACACCAGGAAAAGCACCTGGCTCCTGGCTCCTGCCATCGGATCAGCGTGGTGCGCCGGCCACAGCGCGCTGGCCGCGGCGGCCATTGGAGGGTGAACCAACGGCAAAGGAAGACCTTTCTCTCTGTCTCTCTCTCACTGTCCACTCTGCCTGTCAAAAAAAAAAAAAAAAAAAAAAAAAAAAAAAAAAAAGAAGGATCTATTTGCAGTCCCCTCTGCAACTGAGAATTTTGGTTGTCTCTATAGGTGTCAGAAAGGAAACTTGGATCATCTGCTTGTGGAAGAAGCATTCCTGTGCAAAACGACTACCTCCATTCCAACAGCTAGCCAGGCCTTTCCTGACGTGGGCAGGCAGCCCAGACTCTGGCCTTGCTGATCCCGCGAACCCCCAAATTTTCCCCTCAGCCTGCTGAAGAGGTGCCATTTGGAACTGTGCTGGTTCTTGCAGGACTCCCCTTGGACCCCTCGCTTCCATATCTGCCCAGCAGAGGGCAGCCTAGACCACTGCCCTGAAGTGGCCTGGTCCAAGTCAGGGTCTTGGAGTCTGAACTTACTCCCCGGAAGGAAATTCAGTCAGTGGTCTCTCTGTCCTTAATGGAATTCCTCAGACAAACAGCATGATGCAGAATAAACGCTTCACACACAAAAAGGACCCCAGCCTGCTGGAACAGGTCACCAGGGCAGGTGAGACACACCGAGGAAAAGACATAAGGCTTTGCAAACCCATCAGGGTGGGTCACAGGTGGGTGGCTCTGAAAATGGAAATGGAATCCAGCGGGATCCCACAGCCTGGAAATGCTGAAGAATCTTCTTGAATGCGTGGCTCACTTTCCCATCACTGTCAGTACGGGCGTTGTAGAAACCGCGGTAAAATAATGATCTTGCACAGAACAGTGTCAGAGAGTGACGTCAGCAGAGAGTCACTGAGTGAGGCTCTCTGGGATTTGGGCTTTCAATATCTGCTTTACTATTAGGAAGAATTTTTGGGAAGACATTAAAAAGGTGCAAAGCTTTTGATGAAGTTTATTTTGATTGAAAATTCCTACTTGGATCCGTTTACAGAGTGCACTGATGTTTGGATGAATGCGTGTGATGTGGGTGATTGCATCAAGCTCATCATTATATCCCAGGCCTTGCTTGCTTGCAGTGACATTTGAAATTTATTCTACAAAGAGACAAATCTTACAACTGCGCCACCTACTGGGAAGGTGCGCAACTTCTTACTCCGTACAGGTTACATTAGATGGGACAGATAGGGGGTCCATAACTTGCTTAGAGTATGGATTATGTTTCAGATATTATTACATCACTTACATTGTCATTTAGTTTATTTAATGTTTACTTCATTCTGGACAAGGCTGAGGCAGAGAGATAGTAAGCAATTAGTTCAGTTCCAGCTAATAAGGGAAAAAGAATTTGCAATTCAGATCAAAATCTAATCTTATCCTTGTTCCGAGTGTATTTCCCCCAACTTTCCTTTCTGCATTTTATAGAGGAGTGGGGTTCTGTGTGTTTGGAAATAGTATATGATATATCTGGAATCAATTCTTGTTGATAACCATCCCCAACATGCTTAATTTCTTTTTAAAATTCATTTCCTGAAATCCCATGTGAGACTTAGATGAGAAAAGATACAAATGCCATCTAGGATGTGAGAATGGGGAGAAACATCTTAAGACGGCAGAGAGTGATGCTGACATAGTCGCAAGAGCCATGGATGGAATTTGGGGAAAATGTCCTTGAAAGGCAATCTGAGGAGAAAGACACATCATGGGATCTTATGAACATGTGACTACTTGTGTCAGGACATGTGTTTGCGAGGGCCTGGAATCTAATTAAACTAGACTAAGCTAAATGGTAGAGTTGTTGATGGACGCTCAGAGTAGCGAATGAAACAGAGTGTAGAAACTGACTCTTAGGGAGACAAAAACAGAAAATCCTCTCTCTCTCTCTCTCTCTCTCTCTCTCTCTCCTCACTTCTTTTCCATTGCATATTCTAGTAAGTGAAATTATATAACTCTGGGTACTTCTCTGTCAATTATAGCTTTTCCTTTTCTCCTCTGTACTACAAAGGTTTACAGACACTTTGGTCAATAAAATTGAAATACGCCCTGCTGTTGTTTCTCTGTTCTCAGGTATTATCTTCTTCAGAAGTCATTATTATGGAGTAGTTAGAGATGTGTTCTACTCAAACACTGACCCTAGGTGGTATCTTAGCATTCATGTTAAATTATCTGCTACACTTTATGTTGGCTTTATCCTATTTTGTTGTCTTGTTAATGATTTTAAAACCAATCATTTACCCTAACCCTCTCTCAACAGAGCACGTGCCTCTCCATGTGTTTCTTAAATGGATATTTCATTAATTAGAATATTAGAGGTGTAGGCATTAGGCATAGCAATTAAGACACCAATTGGGATGTCCATGTCACATGTCAGATTCCTGCTTCCTGCTGCTGTTCACCCTGGGAGGCGGCAGTTGATGGCTCAAATACTTGAGTCAAGCCACCCATGTGGGAGAGCCTAATGGAATTCCTGGTTCCTCACTTCAACCTGATCCAGCTACAGCTGTTGTAGGCATTTGGGAAGTGAACCTGTGGGTGTGTGGGAGATTCTCTCTCTCTCTCTGCCTTTCAAAGAATTAAAACTAAAGAAAGAAAAATTTAAAAATTAGAATATTAGAGCTTCTGGGAAAACAATAAACATTTGCCTTACCTACAATAACACAAGATCCCCAAATTAACATCATGCAAACGATGACAAGATTTATTCACATCTAATGAACAGTGTGGTGTGCATACACTGAAGGCCTCGGGAAGTAACTTTGCATGCTAGATTTACTTTCTATGCGAGACACATCACTTTCTCATCATTAAGCACTATTACTTTGGAAAATAAGAGGTTTTATTTCCTTATAACGTTAGACTGTGGAGTGAAGGTTGAAAAAAGACAAACATTTACATGGCTTATTGTTCTTGGCTTTCATATTATGTGCACATCCAATATTTCATCCTTCTCCACAGGTTTATCCACGGGATGCATGTGGTTGTGCGTGTGGTTTTAATTCCAGAAACTAAAACAAAGCCCCAAGAGCTGTATTTTTTTCTCTTTTCTGAATGTCAAATTCACTGAATATCAGGCATTTGTCATTTGTCTGTGAAATCTTGAGCATAAAAGACAGCCTGTTGTTGGTCACATGAGAAAAGATTTGAACATGCTGCAACTTACAGCTCTTTGCCTTTATCTGGAGGAACTGAATTTCTCTCCTATCAAATTTAACATGTGCTAGTACATTCCATGTGCCCTGACCAACCTCTAAGTGAAGGGGAAGCATTACTTTCTCTTTCTGTGTGCTTTAGTATTGGCTATGAAGTCATCAAAATCTACTGTGTGTGAGTGAATTCAAATATTATCACATTACTCTTGACCTGAAAACAGGGTAAATGTCAGACACAAGTGCAAAGCAGTAGTTTACTGAGGTGACAAATCCGTTTAGGAGGGAAATCTAGTCAATTTATATCCACTTTACACAAGAACATGTTGGGGCAACCCTGAGGCATCGACTTTTGAAAGACTTTATTTTAACTTTATGCACAACATTTTGTGAAAATCAATGACTTAAATAATGTGAGAAGAGTCAGAGAGTGTTTACACACATAGTCCAAGTAGCTTCCTTTGCTTACATTAAAACCTATATCCAATTTAGAAGGTTTACTGGAAGGCATGAATTAGAATCTTATTTGTAGTCTACGGCCATACCACCCTGAATGCGCCTGATCTCCTCTGATCTCAGAAGCTAAGCAGGGTCGGGCCTGGTTAGTACTTGGATGGGAGAATCTTATTTGTAAATATAAATGTAATTTACTTATTATCTTCATGATGATCAACAAACAGTTGAAGTCCAAAGATAATGTTCAAATTTTCTTGTTTATGTCCATGTTAGTCTAACCTTCTCCTCACATTTTAAAAATAAAAGCATTAAAGGAAGCCAAATTGACTGATGTCTTCTCTCTTAGTGTTTAATCTGCCAAAGTGATATTGGTTAGGCCAAGGAGCCAAAAAAAAAAAAAAAAAAAGAATAACTAAATTAGTATTTGCAAATCCGAGTAAAATTTCATTCAAAGGTTAGATTCTAAAATCAATTCATAGGCTGAAATTGAAAACACTCAGAATCAATAGTAAGTAATACTAACATTAAAATATAAACAATATAAATTCTGGAGAGGCTACGAAGGAAGGGAAGGGAAGCTTTCACGTTTTGCTGTGGAAGTGAAGGTGGCTAGTCACATCTTCATTAGCTGAGAGATACAGGCAGAGTGACAGACACTGACCCAGAGAGGTCCTCCATCTACTGATTTTCAGTCTGCAAATGCTCTCAACAGCCAGGTTTGGATTAGGCTGAAGCTAGCAGCCCTGAGCTCAGTCTAGGTCTCTCATATGGGTGGCAGAAACCCAACTGCATGGGTCATTACCGGTAGCCTCCCAGGCTGCACATGAGAAGGAATCTGGAATCAGGTGCAGACCCAGGACTCGGATCTAGGCACTCTGATATGCGATGCAGGACTACCAAACAGCTTCAGCCACTGTGCCCACCAGCTAGTCAGTTTTCAAATACATTTCCACTACCTAGTAAGGGGAAATATATACCTACTTATATTAGGACAATATTGGTCAAATATGTTTTCACAACACCAACTGTGTATGAACATACATAGAGGCTTTGTTTTCTATTTTTTTTAAGATTAATTTATTTGAAAGGCAGAGTTACAGAGAAGAGGCCGATAGAGGGGGGGAGATCTTCCACCCACTGGTTCACTCCCCAAATGGCTACAATTGCCAGAGTTGGATCGATCTGAAGCCAGGAGCCAGGAGCTTCCTCTGGGTCTCCCATGTGGGTGCAGGGGCCCGAGCACTTGGGCCATCCTTTACTGCTTTCCCAGGCCACAGCAGAGAGCTGGATCAGAGGTGGAGCAGATGAGTCCCAAACTGGTGCCAGTGTGGAATACCAGCACAGCGGGTGGTGGATTTACCTGCTATACCACAGTGCTGACCCCAAAATTTTGCTTTCTAATAGCCCCAAATTGGATACTATTCAAAGTTCATCTAATAGAGTACCAAAACATTTAATGTATAGGAGTGAAATTGACATTTTGAGATTTGATGATTGTTTACAGCCTTTGTCTCTACTGTCAAGGAAAAATCTTTTATTCTTCATGCTATTTGTTGAACTCATTACTTAGTGAAGGGTTAATCTTAGGAATATAAAGTAAACTGAAAATAGATCATTGTAATAATTAAGAGAGGGAATAGGACAGGAAGGAAGAGGAAGGGTGGGAGTGGGGGTGGGAGGGAGATCAGTGTGGAAAGTATCACTGTGTTCTTAAATCTGTATATATGAAATAAATGAAATTTGTATGCCTTAAATAAAGTTTAAAAAGTTCATCAAATGTACAATGTATAAATGTATTCTAGAATATTAATTCAGCAGAACACTAGTATGAATAAAAAAAAGAATGGACTTCTACTACCTTAAACCAACATAGTGTTGAGACAAAGACTCTGAACCCCAAAGAATTAGTACTAGAGGTGTGCTTCCTCCTAGGATACACAAAACTGGAAAACATGTTACTGCCAATCTAAGAATGCAGAAATTCTGAGTGTGGCATCAAACAATCAGTTGGACTGCACCCATTAGAGAGCTAGGTGTGCAGGGTTGCCCTCGTGATCTGAATTCTGAAAAAGGACTGGCGCCTTCGAGAGAGATGTCCCATGTAGGTCGACTGGTCTGTGCCGAGGTAAGAGCATGAAGCACCACGTGCTCCCCAAATGGGCAAGAACAAGGGAACTAAAATTGCAAGAATATGCTCAAGGCCAAGTGTGGACTACTGTGACAATACAGGACCCCTGGGAGCCCGCAGAACAATAAAACTTCCCTGATTTCTCTCAGTAGTCCTGGAAACAGACCTCCCCTCCGGAGACAGGGAAATAAATATACACAACGCTAAGATAGGGAATATTGTCTTTCCCTTCCCAGGAGCCTTTTACTCTTTACCTACCATTAGAACTAGATCAGTATCTATTTGTCTAGTTTATTGCTCTGATGATTCAAAAGGATAATAAAACTTCTGTTATTTCTGAAAGTCAGCCAAATGATTACAGCCTGGGCTGTTTCCGTAGGTCAAGCCCAAGGCGCTAGAATGCTTGGAGAGCTCACTCCTTGCTTGCTACTTTCCAAATACTATAAGCCCATATGTCGGAGACCTCTCTAGATGGCAAAAGTCAGAGATGGGGTGAAGTGGCCCAGGAATGATGTATTTGCATTGCAAAAAGTAAAGGAAGACTCCCGGACTCTTTTTAAAAAAATCTTTTATTATTTGTTTATTTGAAAGGCAGACTGGCAGAGAGAGAGAAAAACACGCACACTCACACACACACACACACACACAGAGAGACAGAGACAGAGAGACAGAGAGAATCTTTCTTCCACTGGTTTACTCCCATGATGGTCACAATGGCCAGCATTGGGCGAGTCCAAAGCCAGGAACCAGGAGCTCCATTGGTCTCTCAGATGGGAGCAGGCGCTCAAGCACTTGGGCGATCTTTTGTTGCTTTTCCAGGTGCATTATCAGGGAGCTGGATTGGAAATGGAGCAGCTGGGATTCAACTGGTGCCCTAAAGAGGGATGCTGGTGACACAGGCCATGGCTTAACCTGCTGTGCCACAATGCTGGCACCAGTCCAGGAATCTGTCCATTATCTTTAAGGAGCAAACACTTCCACGTTTCTTTTTACACTGTCCTTTGGGGAAAGGAGCTTCCCTTATGCCTTTCCTCTCCTTAAACCAACGTTCATGACTGTGGAAAGAGATTCAGGCCCACTTAGTATTTATTATAAGACAACTGACAAGGGAGCACTGTTGAATGTAAGACGCCTTCTATTCCTACTCAGGATAATTCTAACACAGATGAAAATCAAAACCCAACAGAACTCCAAACACAGAAGACTTCATGAGTTCTTTTCCTTACAACTTCAAGAGGCGCTCAGGATAAGCAATGTGGCAGTGCAGGAAAACAGAGAGAATTTCTGTGTAAGGTGCAGGAGCATAGAAGATGATTGGAAGCTGCTGGTAGAAAGACACGAAACCTAGCTGACTGCCTGCACCAGCTGTTATGCAGAGCCAAAGTCTTGAACCACTGGAAACTGAGAGTAAGCCCTGTCACCCTTAAAGTGCAGGGGCAGATTGCGACTGGCAGTGTTATAGATGGCAAACAAACCAAAGCAGAATACAGTCCTGGAACAAGTGTCTTAGAAATCTGCCACCAGTATGGGAGGCGCAAAAAACTCTCAGGCACAGGATCTACTGTAGACGTTGGGTAACATTTGGCTTCCATGGGGAGCAGAACAGATAAAAGGAATAAACCTCATTCCAGGAACTGCCTGCGATTGTGGCTTGGTATGTCGCCAGCCTAGGCACCATCAGGTAGCAACCAATGACCACACATTGTTTTCAGAGGCACAAGGACAGCCAGGGAGACTCCCTTTATATTAAATAGATGCACTCAGAAGTTAAAGCTGACTGAGAATCCTGGGGAAAATATTCCAGCATCCCACCTCCATCCTGAGTTCAAAGTGATGACAGCCGATTACTAGCAGAATTGAAGGCACAGCAGCAACAAAGCACCAAACCCACTAAGAAACAGATACCTGGAAATTACTCAGATTCACTCCCACCACCAATGTGCATCCCGCAGAGAAAGGATGTCTGCTTTTTTCAGGTATTCACATGATTTATTTCAGTTTCTACTGCACACACACACACATAATAGTCTTGAGAGCATCAGGAGCAAAAACAAACAATAAGAGACCCGCAGTGAACCAGGCACCAAAACTATTAGACAAACTCTTTAAGTAAAAAAGATTGACATGTTAAAGTGGAAAATATCCATGAATAGGTGGGAGGCCATCAGAAGAGATGAAATTTTTAAGAAAATGTGAGCATTTTGTAAAGCACTAAGCAAAAATTATTTTTGGGATCTCATAAATAGACTCAATATGGCTAAGAAATTAATGAATGAGTTTGAAGACATGAATAGAGAATGACAGAACTGAAAAAGAATACAACAAAATGAAACTAAACAAAAAATGAGCTGTGGGACAGAGTTAATGGCCAAGAATTTTAGGAAAAATAATAAAAGATATAAAACTCAGGAAACTAAAAACTTGAAAAGAGATGCATGTAGCAATAATAAAACTTCAGGACTATCATAATGAAACTGCCAAAAATCAAAAATAAACAGACAACATTGAGGGTTACTACAGGAAAAAGACACAGCTCCTGTAGAGGGGCAAAGATAAGAAGTATTGTAACTTTCTCACTGAAATTAAGTAAGTCGGACAAAAGTGGAGTGACATTTAAGTGACACATCAGGGTCCTTCATAAACAATAAAGGCCGTTAACAAGAATTATTTTTTAATTATTTATTTGAAAGGCATAATAAGAGAGAGAGAGAGAGAGAGAGAGAATCTTCCACCTAGTAGGTCATGCCCCAGATGGCTGCAATGGCCGGGGCTGGGCCAGGCTGAATCCAGGACCCTGGAACTCTGTCTGGATCTCTCATGCGGGTGGCATGGATCCCAGCACTTGGGCCGTCTTCAGTTGCCTTCCCTGTAACATGAGCAAGAAGCACAATAGGAAGCACAGCAGGCAGGACTGGAACCAGCACTCTGATCCGTGAGGCCAGGGTAGGAAGAGACTGCTAACCTACTACGCCATGAGACCAGCTCCAGTTTATTCTTTTTCAAGAGGCAAAAGGAGTGGACACACTTTAATGATTTTTTTTTGCTTTATTTAGGTCAGCAAAAGTAAGACTCACAAGTGTCTTTACTGAGGACACTGCCTACATATTGTAAACACAGAACATCCGATGCTTATGAAACACCTATTTGAAATAAGTCATTCCTGTGAGTATGCTTGTTTACTGTTTGAGGCTGCTATTAGAGTATAGATATCTAATTGTTGAACTAGCCAAAAAATGGTAAGACAAGACTGCATTTTACCTGTGGCCTATTTTTTATCCTTTGGAAGGTATATATATATATATATGTATATATATTTATCTAGATCTAGATCTATATGTATAGATCTGTACCTATAGATCTGTATCTATCTATATATATTATATATAATCAATAAACATCATAATTATTATATATAATATATTATGTTTTATATTTTATATAATAAAGTTTTATTATATAAAATATAATATATAAAATTTATATTTTATTATATAAATATAAAATCTTATTATATAAAATATATCATAAATTATATAATAATATATAATGCATATATAATTATGATTATATATTATAATTATATATCACATTATATAATATATAATTATATATTTTATGATATATTTTATGTATAATATATAATATATGATAAATAATATCATATTATATGTAATATAATATATATATAATATAATATAATATAATATATAATATAATATAATAATATATAATGCATATATAATTATGATTATATATTATAATTATATATCACATTATATAATATATTATATATTTTATGATATATTTTATGTATAATATATAATATATGATAAATAATATCATATTATATATAATATGATATGACATATTATATATAATATGATATATATAATCCTGAATGATAACTTTTCCACTTTTAAGGCAATAGCTGTTTCTGCCTAAAAAGTTTATTATACTTGTGGGTAAACTCTAAATTTCAGGGAAAATGTCATTGTGCAAGCCAACTGCTGAAGTTAATGGAAGCGATGCTGGAATACTTTTTTGTTCATTCATCTGTTCAATAAATATCTGCAAAGTGCCTACTATGTTCCCAGTGCTGCTGTGAATACTTCCTCTTTATGGAGCCTACATTTTAGGGACAGGTAATCAAAATTCAGTTAAATAACTGTATTGCAGATAGTGTGAACTGTGATGGTGAAAATTAAGAAAGATAAGAGTATAGAGAGTGAGAGCCATGCATCTCTGAGAAGGAGCACTTGAGCAGAGTTGAGTGATGGGATGAACCAGGCGCGGTCTCACTGATACATTTTTAATGAAAGTTTGTTGGCTACATTCAACTAAGCACCACAAAGTTCACAGGGCCAAGGGCAAAGTCTTCATTGTGCCCCCAAAAACCTGCTCCTCCCCAGACCCCACACTCGCTGATACCTCCTTTCAAATTATATACTTTTCATGCTGCTATTATTATTGTTACAACATTAATCCAACAACTATTAGATCAGAGCAGTATTATTGGTACAAAATGGAATGAGATAAGCAGTGGTACCTCTTATTATGATGTAAACTCCAAATGCTAAAGGCACTGATAATCATTTAGGACGATCATATATTGATTTTCCTAATATTCTTTTTGAACTTTGTCATTTTATGATTGGTATAGGCAAAAATAAGTTAG
This sequence comes from Oryctolagus cuniculus, assembly GCF_964237555.1. Classification (NCBI taxonomy): domain Eukaryota; kingdom Metazoa; phylum Chordata; class Mammalia; order Lagomorpha; family Leporidae; genus Oryctolagus; species Oryctolagus cuniculus. The sequence goes on from NW_027208290.1 coordinate 10,760, forward strand.
GAGGAACTTTTAGTTGTTAAGTTCTCTTTGAAACCTTTAGAATTCACATGGGGGTTGGTGCTGTGGCCTAGTGGGTAAAGCCACTGCCTGCAGTGCCTGCATCCCACAAGGGTACCAGTTCAAGTCCTGGCTGCTCCATTTCTGATCCAGCTCTCTGCATATGACCTAGAAAAGCAGTAAAAGATGGCTTAGGTCCTTGGGCCCCTGCACCCATGTGGGAGACCCGGAAGAAGCTCCTGGGCTTCTGGCTCCTGGCTTCCGCCTGGACCAGCCCTGGCTGTTGCAGCTATTTGAGGAGTGAAGCACTGGATGGAAGACCCCTCTCTCCCTGTTTCAACTCTGCCTTTCAAAGAAATAAATCTTTAAAATAAAAGAAAAAATAGAATTCACATGGACACTGCTTTCTAAAAATACCAAAAGCTCAAAATCTCACTGTGGAAATGTAAATTGCATTGTGAAAAGAACATTTTTAAGGCAACTCAGTCCACATTGGAGTTAAAATTCTGATTTTTATATATATGACAACTTAGCAATAGCTAACCAATCTAATCTAATAAAATAGATTTTATTCTGATAAAATGTGCTATTTGACAGAAAATATACTGATTGATTTAACATTTATTTGATCATGTTTTAAGAATTTTTATTGGATCATTTTGGCCTTTATCTATTCTGAAACCTGATTGTATGAGGGAGATGTCTTTCACATTCACTTACCGTAAAGCTGGGGGGGGGGGGATTTTTTTAGGCTAATCCCCAAGGCTAAATTTCGTAACACACATTCTATGTCAGCTAAATGCAGAAGCATTAGCAATTTGGTCCATCTTCTAGACTGCTAACAAATAATTCATTTCTATTTATTTAAGGGTTTACCTTGCTAAGGAACACACACGCGCACACACACACAGCTGAACCTTGAATCATATGTAGAAATGTGTCTATAGATAGACTTCAGGACATTTCATGTTTTCCAATATGTTACAAGCAAAACATGTTAAATGTTAACATAATTGCTACTACATGTTTTGCTGGACTGCCTTAACCAAGAACTCCAAAAGTGGCCCAATTTATAAATATCAGTCCTTTTCTATGGGATCAAAATCAAACCGATGCTATCAAAACTCCATCTCCTAAGGCAGTCTGAGTCAAATCCAACTAATGGCTCATAGTTTCTGCTACAAATATTTAATAATGCATTCGTTTCTAGCTGGCAGGACACGATGTCCTGTTCAGGCTGTCAATGAATATAAATTAATCTTAAAAATTAATTCTGCCTACATAGTGGCCCTATTCCTTTAATACTCACACATGCATCTTATCTTTAATGCCCATTGTGGCCCAGCTCACCCTATGGAAAAAGAATTTATTACTGAGAAATCAAGTATTGTCATAACGAAAACATAAAACAGGAGGCATTGATTTGGGGTTGAGATAGTTGAGTGAATAAGTTGCTGGAAAACTGTTACTGTAGTTTTAAAACAAGTTGATGAGCTAACCGTTAATGGAGACTGAAAAACATCAACTATTGGGTTGGAAGAGTGGTGACCCATGTTTGTAGTAGCAGAGCAATCGCAGCTGTAATCTACAGTAACCAAGAAAGAAAATTGTCCAATAGACTTAGCCACCTTGGAAAGACTATTTCAAAACAGAGTATATGAAGTATCAGTTGGACTATTTTAGCTGTGTCTACGACAAGGTAGCAATAAGTTGATGCCTGAACTACTCAGAGTGCCAACAGAATATAGTGGGAATAGAAAAGCACCAGGTTTGAGGTCAGTGTTATGGTGCAAAAGGCTGAGCGCTGCCTGTGACACGGCATCGCAGATGAGCACCAATTCAAGTCCCAGCTGCTCTACTTCTGATAATGTGCCTAGGAAGGCAGCACAAGATGGTCCAAGTGTGTGGGTTACTGCCACCTACACAAGACACCCAGATGGAGTTCCAGGCTCCTGGCTTCAGCCTGGCCCAGACTCTGCCATTTGGGGAATGGACCAGCAGATAGAAGACCCATCTCTCTCTCTCTCCCTCTCTCTATTTCTCCTTGAAACTCTACTTTTCAAATAAATAATCAAAAAATATAAAAAAGGATAGCACAAAATGTGATAGATGAACTTATGTACTCTCTCTAAACTCTTTAATCAGTAAAAATTTCCCCAAATAAAAAATCAAAGAAGATCTAAGGGTAACAAACACATCCATGGTTATGGCTGCACGATCTTTTAAAGACTTTTAAAGACTTCTGCTGGAATTACATTGATATCTTACTCCCTTAAACTAGACAAAGGGCTTCTCAGCATGTTATGTGTGTTGCCCCACTAAAGAATGCCATGTCCCTTGTGGAGAGAGGCCCATCTTCAAAAGAATAGTGGATGGAGCCTGGAGGCCATGAAGTACCCCTGAATCAGCTTCATAGAAAGCTGATAAAAATTTTAAGGGAACTGTGCTTGGTGAAAGTATTACAAGTTTGGTCCATAAGACACTGAAACTCTTCAAAACTAAGTTCTGGGCCTCCCACTTTCTATAACCAGGAAGCAAACTGAGAATGCATCCTGTCTTCTGTTTTGTTTTTGTGCCTCTGTTACCTGTATCAATGTAATGAATTACTCAAACAAACCGTTTTGTTTTTTTTTTTTTAATTCACTCATGATTTTGTGAGTCAAGAGTTGTGTATCTGGGTGCTTGTTCTGCCCTGCACCATTTAACTGGGACCATTCATTTGCATTCTGTAGATGGCTGTGCTGACCTGGGAAATTCATGAAAGCTTCACCCACAGGTCTCAGACCATGTTGCTCCTACAGGTGGCCTCTCTATGCAGATAGTTTGCTTGGCCTTCCTCACAGGTCATCTCAGAGTTGGACTTCTTATGCAGCCATTGGTTTCTAAGAGGGATTGGTCCAAGTAAGGGAAAAAAAAAGTGGCAGCTGTATATTTGGCCCAGCCCAAGGCTCAAACAACATTTCTTTTTCCAAACTTTTATTCAAATCCAGTCCCCGTATCCAGCACAAATTTTAGAAGCCAGGAACCTGTTGCTACCTCTCGATGAGAGACTGACAAAGAATTTACAGCCATCTTAAATTGACCCCATTTGCCAATGCAGTCCTTGTCTTATGCTATGTGAAAGATTTCTCAGAGGGCAGATTTTAGAAGGCAAAAGACTGAAGCAGAGGGCACAGTGAACGCTGAACTGGAACTAGACAGTCCTTCCCAGGGAACAGGACAACACAGTGGACTGGAAGGCAATTTGGAGAGCTATAAAGAGATCAATGAAGTAAAGAGCTATTTGTTGGAACTAAATCTTGGCCAAACTCTTGGAACATTTCCCAATGCCAAGTACACAGGATTCTGGCAAGAGCTGCCCAGCAAGACTGTAGAATCACTATAGCCAGTGACTATATGACTCTGTCTTCCTTCTGTCTGAATAGGAATGCCTGTCTCATCATATCAGTGTGTTAGGGACAGGTTACTCACCGATATAGCTCCACATCAAGAACGTCCTCACATGCATCCAAATCACAACTCCGATGCCATCTTTGATTAAGTCTGGGAGTTCTGTGTTGAGTTATGTTTATAGAAGTACGAACATACTTGCATATGGTCAAAAACTGATCACAAAAGTGACTACAAAGGGGCCAGCCCTGTGGCGGAGAGAGTAAAGTCTCTGCCTGCAACACTGGCGTCCCACATGAGCACTGGTTCATGTCCAGGCTGCTCCACTTGCAGTCCATCTCCCTGCTAATGCACCTGGGAAAAACACTGGAAGATGGCCCACGTGTTTTGCCCCTGCCACCCACATGGGGAGACCTGGGTGAAGCTCCTGGCTTGAGCCTGCCTCAGTCCTGGGCAGCAGCCATCTGGGGAGTGAACCAGTGCATGGAAGATCTCTCTATCTCTCTCTCTGTATACCTGATTTTTGAAATTAATAGATCTTTAAAAAAACTGACCACAAGTTTTTCTCTTCAAAAAGGGGGAGTGACAGATCTGAGAGGCCCTATGACTTGCTTTGGCCAATGGTACATTACAAGCAGGTCATGAGCAGAGGTTTCGAGGGTATGTAGCTCTTGGAACTTCCTAACTTCAAGCACACAGAAACTCTTGGGCCATCATCTTGTGAAGAAACACAGGCTGACATGAATGATGAGAAGTATGTGACCGGTTACCTCATAAACCAAGTAGATAGTGAGACATGTACAGCTCATGTGAGTGGGATCACCAAAACACAGATCTCAGCCAACTTCTTATTTGGAACTCAACGATACAAGTGCAATTTCTTAAATGTATTATAATTTATTTATTTTTTGGTTTTTTTTTGAAAAGTAAATATAAATTCAACACTCTTATTCAACTAAAAATAATTCTATCATGTGATTATAATTGTTGAAAACTACATTTCCCGTCATACAAAAGTTTACAGCTTACTTATTCTTGTATTCTATGCCTGCTTTTAGCCACTTGTCCTGAAACTAAAAAAATAATGTATATAAGAATAGAATATTTTAAACATATATTTAATTAATTCAGAAGGTTTATTCCATTTTTTTTTATTATTCTAAAACCAAAATTATTCTGACAGATACCTCACTGGTGTTTTGAAATTCTAAACTATTAGTCTTGTTTAAGAAGAAAGATAGAAGCCAATTTCACTTTGATTTATATTCTTCTGTAGGGTTTTGTTATCTTTATGACTGTCCCATAAAGTTTTTAATATCTTTGCTTCCTTTTAAAATTGCTTCTATGAAAGAACAATGATGTCATTTTAGAATTGAATAAAAGTGTGAATAAGTAAAAGAAGGCACCTCGAGTCTTTATCATCCTTAAAATTTCTTCCAGGCTTATATTCTAGAATTTTAGTGTTTTATAGTACAAGATTCAGATTATTTATCATTCACAGTGTTGTACAATTTATGCTCTACAAGAAAAGTATTAACATATGGAATATTGATTATAATAATAATTGATAATAATAATAATGAGTCAGGATACTTATATCTTTGATGCCTGAATACACTAATTTTATTTAAAATGTTTGGCTTTTAAAAAATTGACTTTATTTGAGCAGAAAGACAGAGACTGGGAGAGCTTCCATCAGCTAAATCACTCCCCAAATACCCACAACAACTTGAACTGGCCCAGCCCAAAGCCAGGTGTTGGAAACCCTGTCCAGATCTCCCATGTGAGTTGCGGGGAATCAAATCCTAGAGCCATCATCTGCTCCCTTCCAAGGTGCTCATTAGCAAGAATCGAGAATCAGGACTGGAGCTGGGACTCGAATGCCAGCACACTGATGTGGGGTGTGGGTATCCCAAGGGCATATTAACCACTGCACCAACCCTCACCCACCCCTTATACTTACTTCAAAATGGCTTCACAAAGAGTTAATTCCTTATGACAGATTTTCAAAAGTATACTATCCAATTTCTTTTGCTTCATAATAAAACACTCAGAATTCCATGGTGTAAAACTATTATTGTCCTCTTTGATTCTACGGTTTAGAAAATTTGGCAAATGATAATGGTACCCACGGTCTCAGCTGAAATACAAGATGTTGAGACTAGTGTGTACTTGAGGCTGGGGTTGGACAGCAGCTATAGGCTAAGAACTTAACCCTGGGTGATTGATCCGTGGGCCAGAAGAATATAGAGATAAGTGGGCAATCTCAGGTAAGAAAAACATTGGTGATGCTAACCATTTGTCAGTAATATTACTATATTATCTATATAATAATTATAATATATAATTATAATATTATAATATTATCTATATCTGTATTTATATCTATCTATCCATCTATCTATCTATCTATCTATCTTGCCTGCATCCATATTGAGCTCCAATTCAAGCCTGACTGTCATGAGCTTCTGATCCAGCTTCCTGCTAATGTGCTTGGAGTCTTGGATGACGACTCCAGTACTTAGGTTGTTGACACCCATGTGGAAGACATAAATGGAAGTTCTAGCTCCTGGGTTTGGCTTGGTCTAGCCCTGACTGTTGAGGGCATCTGGGGAGTGAGCCTGCAGACTAAAGAGCTCTCTCTCTCTCCCTCTCTATCCCTCCCTCTTTCCTTCTCTCTATAACTCTTTCAAATAAAATAAAAAAAGAAATAAATATATTTTTATTATTCCTATCTCCCCCCAATTTTCATTTAAAAGGCATAGAAGTAGAATGACACAGAGATATCTTCCATCCACTGGGTCAGTTCCCAAATGCTCACCATTGCCAAGGCTGAGCTAGTCGGATGCCAGGGTTCCAGAAGTCTAACCAGATATCCCATGTGAGTGGCAGGGGCCCAGGTGATGAGTCATCACTTGCTGCCCTCCCAGCACACACACCAGTAGGAACCTTGATCAGAGGCAGAGTAGTTGGGACCTGATCCAGTAACTCTGATACAGGATGCATACATAGCAAACAGCATCTTAACTGCTGCATCGAATGTCTACACTTCATCTGTCCCTTATCTTACAAAATACATTTATTTTATGTCATCAGAATTTCCTCTCAGTTTTCTTCACATTCTCTGGAATTTCCATCATCATGGCTAGAAAGTCTTTCTTATTCCCAATAAGGGAATTTGCTCATGTTTTCATCTTGCTATTGATGTTATGTACCATTTACCAACTAACAAAACATTTAAAACTGGGTGCTCTGATATGGGTTCATAACTTTTGTTTTCTGCAAAGTGCCAGAGTGTAAATACTACAGGTTTTGTGGACTACAGGAGCATTGTCCCTGTCACATTCACTAGGTTCTGTCATCAACCGCCGGCCCCTGGCCAACTCCAGTGCCTTGGTTTCCAGCTGGGGAACCCAGCGCTGTCCGGAGCTAATCACACGCCTTTCTTCTTAGATGAAAGAGCCCAGAAGTCTAAGCCATGAGCCATGGAGAACACTGGGGTACAGGACTGTGCTCAGAGAACAGAGAACTCCCTGGGAGATACAGAGGCCAGTGAATGGGGAAGTCAGTGACTTACGAATAATCTCTTTCTCGATTTTTTATGGGAGGAAAAACATTCTCCAACATTGCATAAAGTAGAATAATACAACCAAAAGGATAAATTACAAGATTGTGTAACTTACACTGTTATGTTAAAGGATTTCAAATTTAATAATACATAAGCAAGAAAAATATGGAGAAATTTATTTTCATTACTGAGTACAAATAATTCAGGTATATTGATTTTAAATCAGTTCTAACAAAATTGAAGTGATTCTTATGAATCCAATATTAATGTATGTTTCACAGAACACAGTATAACACTGACACACAAGCTAACAAACGAAAGGCAAAGTGAGTGAGTCTTCGAGTGAATTGTAAATAAATTTGAATTTAGAAAAATCTAACATAAAATTTTAAGAAATGAGAAATATATTGTCAATATATTAGGAAAGTTATTTTTAGAATTAATGCACACATGTGAATTTGGAAAGATATTTTTATGGTACATGTTCTTCAAATTAATCACAATATTTTTGGGAAAATGCTGTACTACGAATCATATGAATAGAGCATAGTTCCAGGTCATTAATTTTTATATAGGAAATGACTAAAAATTATCTTGGGAGAGATCACAGAAGAATGAGTATTTATCCTGTATTCTTCACTTATAATCCAAAAGCCTAACTAGTTCCTGAATGTCTTCTTGGAATAAAAACAATTTCTGAGATATAGGGGTCTTGGATTACATTTATCCTTTGGTGACTGTGTGTGCATATTTTTGTGTGTCTGTCTGTGACTGTGGCTGGGCCTGAATTGAGAAAGTAGAAGGGAGAGAAAGAATGCAGGGTTGTGCATTTCTCCTTAATAAACTGTAATTTCTGCAATATGATTCTCAGTCTAGTAATTGTTTTGTAGATTTCTATGATGGTATCTTTATTTCCTCAACTAGAGATGACGTCCATCTGCTCACTCAAGCTTTGATCTGACCCAGTTAAATTCTATCGTTAGCAATAACACTTAGCACTGTGATGATTAAACCTTATCATCCATACACAGTCATCAACTTTCAGTTTATAGGATAATCTTGGTGTTAATGGGAGATACTTCAGTTAATTTAATTTTTCTCTTCCAAATTAAGAAAGGTGCTAGCACCAAGTTTTATTCTGATTATTCACCGTGACTAAAATTAAAACTAAGTCTGAAAAAAATAGGAAGATTCCTTAGATTCAGAACCCATTGCTTAAGTTTATTACATGGCAGAAAGAAAGGTAAGACCTCAAGTCTAGCTTGAGGCAACTCCCTTGCTAATGTTATGTTGTTCCTGTGAGGCACATCTGGGACCCACGACACAGGCGTCATTTAGGTATATCTGTGTGCACTTGCCGATGTGGAGTGGCCTATGACTTTGTCAAAGGATTACTGTTTAATGTGACTGAAATAATACAAATGATTTTAAAACAAAAGTCATAAAAATAAATGTTTTATACTAAAATCCAATTATGCTTCAATTCTACTGATACTGCCATTGGTAAAATACTGTTTTCAGTATTTGCTTTAGGGTCTACCAGTGATGTACTAGACAGGATGGGAGCCAATTGTGCACTTCTCTTCCTATTATACCACAGACTTTGGGAAGTGCTACAGATCATGTTCTCTCACCTCTGGAGAGCCCTTTGTTAAAGATTTTTTTGCCATGGCATACCATAATCTGTCAACTAACTCCCTCTCTCTTTTTCTTTCTTCAGCCTACCACCTGTTTATTTTTTTATTTTTTATTTTTTTTTATTTTTTGGACAGGCAGAGTGGACAGTGAGAGAGAGAGAGACAAAGAGAAAGGTCTTCCATTGCCGTTGGTTCACCCCTAAATGGCAGCTGCAGCCAGCGCGCCATGCTGATCTGAAGCCAGGAGCCAGGTGCTTCTCCTGGTCTCCCATGCGGGTGCAGGGCCCAAGCACTTGGGCCATCCTCCACTGCCTTCCCAGGCCACAGCAAAGAGCTGGACTGGAAGAGGAGCAACCGGGACAGAATCCGTCACCCCGACCAGGACTAGAACCCGGGTTGCCGGTGCTGCAGGCAGAGGATTAGCCTAGTGAGCCGTGGCGCCAGCCCTACCACCTGTTTAAATAAGAAGTACACACACTCCTTAGAATCACAATGGGATTACATTCTGATCATTGTAATGTTATCTTTTTAATTACTATATTAATATATAACTATTAATTAATAAATATTAAATTATACATTTATAAAGTTGTGGCATTAACATTAATCTCTGTTGTTTTAATATTCATATCTATTAATATTTAATTAATATTTTAATATAAATTGAAATCCAATATCTCATACAATTGCTGAAACTTCACAACTCAGAAAATTATTAATAGGACCCACAAAGAATAATCCATAATAAGCAAAAACTTTAGTTAAAATTTGATAATTTTCTAACCAATAATCCATATCTAAAAGAATATAATATCCCACAATAAAAAAACTGCATCTAGGAAAGAAGATTTCAATTTCCAATAATATCAGGCATATAAAACTCCTGATACAAAAATATTACAGATTTCATTTAATTTGAGTGTCAATCTATCAAAAACTCTAGTCATCATAATGATACTTTATAGATCTCAGATGCTTTACTGAAAAATTTTCAAAACTCAGTTTAAGAATTAACACATGGAGCCGGTGCCGCGGCTCAATAGGCTAATCCTCCGCCTTGCGGCGCAGACACCCGGGGTTCTAGTCCCGGTCGGGATGCCAGATTCTGTCCCGGTTGCCCCTCTTCCAGGCCAGCCCTCTGCTGTGGCCCGGGAGTGCAGTGGAGGATGGCCCAAGTGCTTGGGCCCTGCACCCACATGGGAGACCAGGAGAAGCACCTGGCTCTTGGCTTTGGATCAGCGCGGTGCGCCGACCGCGGCAGCCATTTAGGGGTGAACCAACGGCAAAGGAAGACCTTTCTCTCTGTCTCTCTCTCTCTCTCACTGTCCACTCTGCCTGTCCAAAAAAAAAAAAAAAAAAAAGAATTAACACATGGAAAATCTAGTAGAGGAGTCAGATCATATTTCTGTTGTTACTTATTACATTATAGCACGTGAATTTACAAATTTAAATTATTCGGATCTATAAAAGAATGGCAAATTCATGTACTGAAGCTAATCACGGAAGTCAATGTTATAAAGAGGTTGAGGAGCCCTCCTTCTTTTGGAAGGTGGGGAGAGCCCGGACACACTAGCTTACTCCCTAAACGCCCAAACCACTGGGACTGCGCAAAGACCAAAGCCAGGACATAGCGATGCCGGCCCAAGTGTTTGCCCCTAAAGAACACTTTTTAAATTTACTCATTATTTTATAAATACTGAAAACAAAGTTCCTTTTTTGCACTGACCTTACATTGCAGACACTAGGTAGACAATAAACTTGACCTATTGGATTTTGAAAAATCTTAGAGAGGAAAAGAACAAACTTCCAGGCGTTCTCAGGATTCCTACAAGAAGCCCTGAGCTTCCTGAGAGAATTGTGTGTGATGTTCAGAGAATTATTGCCTTCACTTGCCTCAGAAACACCTGCTTCTTCACAAACAACCAGGGCAAGATGGGCAGCCACATTGCTAGTTATTGCCCTGAGCCAAAATGGTAATACAACTTCTGTGATTTTCTAGAAAAAAGCTAAATGCTTATAGCCAGGAATAAGTGCTTAGGATAAACTATAGTGTAACAAGGGGATTGAATATTCTCATTTCCATTCTTAATATTCACATATCTACCAGCAGAGAGGACTAGAACACAGATGTATCTCTAGTTAAGAGAAGCTGAGACAAATGAGACTCTTTGGCTTCTGGATAGTTCATGTGGCCAAAGAATGTGTGGTTATGATTCATATCCTGAACATTTTCAAAAAAGATTTTGTTTATTTATTTGAGACAGACAGAGAGAGAGGGAGAGATGGAGAGAAAGGTCTTCCACCTGCTGGTTCACTCCCCAATTGGCCGCAACAGCTGGAGCTGGGCCAATCCAATGCCAGGAGCCTGGAACTTCTTCTGGGTCTCCCATGCAGGTGCAGGGGTCCAAGCCACTACTGCTTTCCCAGGCCATAGCAGAGAGCTGGACCGGAAGAGGAGTAGCTGGGACTAGAACTAGTGCCTGTATGGGATGCGGGCATTTCAGGGGGATACTTAACCCACCACGCCACAGTGCTGGTCCCCTTATCCTGTACATTTTGAAGGACATTCTTTCAGGAATGGAGGTGAACAATATTTTCCTTCTGCCTTTTAAATTTAAAAGTGAGACTTTTTTAAAAAGTGTATTTATTTGAAATGAAAAGTGACAGATACATGTATGTATTTGAGTCAATTTGTCCATACTTGATTATTTTAAGTGACATTATTTTAAATCTGCATTTCATTAGACATATATGTATGTGTGTATATAACATATGTACTATAAATATATGTATATATATATATATGTGTGTATATATATATATATATATAGAGAGAGAGAGAGAGGGAGATCTTCCATTTTCTAGATCATTCCCCCAAATACCTGCAACAGCTGGGCTGGGCCAAGCTGAAGCCAGGAGCAGGAAACCTCTTCCAGGTCTCCCATTGGGTGGTAGAGACCCCAGTACTTGAGCCATCGTGCACTGACTCCCAGGGTGCTGTTTAGCATTCACAGCAGCAGGACGTGGGCATAAGTCACTCTGCAGTAGTGCAGGGTCATGAGGGAGATCTGCTCCGGACTATCAATCTAAGAATCCCCAAGATGATTTTTAAAAAATTACATTTTCTGTTGTGAAGTAAATGCCCACAAGTGCAATAATTTTACTGTCACATTTTAAACTTAGGTGGTTTATAGAATACATAAAACTGGCGAAAACTTTTGTGATTTCCCCCATGATAAAAAGTGTCCCTCATGTTCACTAATGTTAAAATAAAACCTGTGAGCAAGCTGTGAAGTGATTCTTTTAGAGACAAGTTTAAAATTTGTTTACTGTCTTCTTAAGCATATTATATACACTGATCACAGATATGTGGAGGTGGCTGGTCCCATTTAGGTTGGAACTTAAAATTCATGGTAGAATAAATTATGAAATTCATAAAGTATTGTAGATTTAAAACAATATCACTTACAATAATCAGTTACTGAGAAATTGATTCAGATATTCTGAAAGGAAGCTAATACTTGTCCAATACAGCAAAAAAAGGAATGAGATGAACACTGATTCGCATCAAATGTTTGTGTTTCAGTGCTGTGGCACAACTGGTTAAGCCACTGCTCTGGACACCAGCTTCCCATAGCAGAGTGCTGGCTCCGGTTCCGGCTCCTCTCTGGAAGGCACAGGGAGATGGCCTGGATTCTTGGGCCCCTGCCCACCCACGTGGAATACGTGCCTGAAATTCTAGGCTCTTGGTTTTGGTCTGGCCCATCCCCAGCTGCTGTAGCTGTTTGAGAAGCAAACCAGGAGATGGAAAACCTCTCTCTCTCTCTCTCTCTCTCTCTCTCTTTCTCTTTCCCTCCCTCTCTCTCTGTCTCTGTTCTCCCTTCTTCCACCATCACTATACTTTTTAAATAAATAAATTAATAAATCTTTAATAAAAGAGAAGCTGAACGCCCATGTAAATTGCTCCAGATTTATTTATTATTTTAAAGGAATCCATTCCGTGACTGGGCTTTTGCAGCAGATTAAGGTTGTCACAACTCTGAACGAGTGATAACGTATTGCTGTGAAAAACAAAGCTCCGTGATAGGAGCCACTGCTGTGTTTTTCTAATGCTCAGAGCATCCATCTCAAGAATTGAAATCCCAAGCGACAGGACCCAGCTCATTCATTTAAGTGAATTGGCTGCCACACTTCATGAACTTTCTAGCAAAAAACAATCAATTGAGCAAAGCAGGATGGATGCCCTTGGAGGATTACAAAGCAGTTGGTTTGAGCAGCTAATAGTTTTCTCTAATTTTATGTATGAAATAACTCTTCACTTGTCATGACTTTAATGTTAATAATAACCTACAAACCAATATTTTTATGGAAAGCACTCATTACTACACTCAGTTATCGTTTTTCAATGTTTCTCTATGCAGTACCAAGATCAAAGTGCCTTAAAAGCCACCCTTGGTTCCAGCGGTCACCTCTTCACCCCTGCCACGTCCCTACCACATTTCCTATTCTACTAAGTCAGCCACATCCTTTCCAACCTCTTCATCCCTACAAAACCCCCTGCACTCTCCCACACCCAGTGCTTTCTGCAAATTCCTCCATCCCTGAATTCTCTACTCTCTCCTCCGTCTCTGATTCCTTTAAGCTCCGTTCACTACCAAGAAAACTTCTGAGGTCACTGTCAGGTTGATCCCCCCGCAGCGTGCTCACCCTGGACTTACCTAAGCAGGCAGTGCTTAGAAACAGGCAAATGTCCACGCTGCGGACTCGCCTCTATTTAAGGGTAAGACCGCTGAGTGTCAGTCTGACAAGTGAACGCATGGCCTTTGGAAGGATTTCAGGGCTTGTGAAGAGAAGCTGCATCCTCCCCTCCTCCCTCGTGGGGCTGAGGGGCGGGGAGCCTTTTCCTGTCAAGACATGGATGTGTAATGTTCCATTTGCCCGTGCACACCTGCTCCACTGCAGGCTACTGAGCAGCTCCAGAATCGGCAGGCTGCTGGGAAAGAGAATGGTGAAGGGTGCTGTTTCACGTGGATGGCCGGGGTCTACAGGGTAGAATCTTCTCCCTTGGATGACCTTAGAGTTCTGGAAGTTGAATTCCGTGCCTAGGTGACTGTCCAAGATCAAGGACCAGAATATTGTGTGTCGGGGAAATCAATGACTGAATTTCATAAGGACTTGCCAGTGCATGTGGGAGCTTTTGAAAGTAAACATTCATCAGAGTTCATTTTTAATATTCAGTTGTTTGTTTAAAGTTACCGGCGCCGTGGCTCACTAGGCTAATCCTCCGCCTGCGGCACTGGCACCCCAGGTTCTCGTCCCAGTCAGGGCGCCGGATTCTGTCCCGGTTGCCCCTCTTCCAGGCCAGCTCTCTGCTGTGGCCAGGGAGTGCAGTGGAGGATGGCCCAAGTGCTTGGGCTCTGCACCCTCAAGGGAAACCAGGAGGAAGCACCTGGCTCCTGGCTTCAGATCGGCGCAACGCGCTGGCCGTGGCAGCCTTTTGGGGGGTGAACCAACGGAAGGAAACCCTGTCTCTCTCTCACTGTCTAACACTGCCTGTCAAAAAAAATTAAAAAAAAAAAAAAAAAAGAAGTTATGGCTACAACTGAGTGTCTAGGGAAATGTGGAGAATTTAAAATTTCTTGCATTTGAGACATTTATGACTACGGTTCCCATTGAAGGTCATGGGAAAGACTTTTACAATAGTTATTTATATATTTATTCTCTCTGAAAGACAAAGGGAGGGTGGATAGGGTGGAGCGATAGAAAGAAACACTTACCTCCCACCTCATGGTTCACTTCCCTAGTACCAACAGTGGAGGCTGTAAAGAGTTGAGTTCACAGCCAGTTCTCCACCCAGGTCTCACACAAGTGGCAGGGACCCAGCTATTTCATCCCTCACCTGCTCTCCTAGGGTCTGCATCAGCAGGAAACCAGACAGGACTCAAACCCAGCCACCTTGAGGCGGCATGCAGGTGTGGCAAGGAGCATCTTAACTGTCAGACCGAATGCCTTCCCCTGAAAAAATTTTGTTGAACTCTGCCAACTTGCAGGTGCATTGAATCAATATTTATGAATTTGTAGTTGATGAGGCAAACAGAAAATCTCTGAAATCCCAAACCACAACACATATGGCCTTCTCCCCTCTGATTATTTATCCAAATGTATAAACATCTAAACATCTCTACCTAATACACTTAGTCACTGACCACTAAACATACTATACCCTATACTCAAATATTATGTGTCAGGGAAACCTAATATCTAACTGCAGTAATTTTAAATGTTGATGATTTTAAGAATTTTTTATTAAACAGAATTGAGACAAGCACAGTATATTTTGGTTTCTAAGTTCTGGGTTCAAGGGAATATTATAAGTTCAAAAAGCCCAAAGAGAGATTTAAACTATACTAATAGGATTCATGTTCTGTACTAAAAGCCATTTCAGTTCCATTATTCTGCCTCTTCCTAGAACAGAGCATATCAACTCCCTAAAAATGAGAGTTTGGAGAGGGAATAGTTTGCTTGTTCTTCTCAGTAATCCTTGCCAAATCTAATATTTTCTTGAACTATTCTATATCAATTTTTTGCAAGATAAATTACAGACCATAGTGCCTAGGTTACCTGTCTCATAAATTGATGGCACAATAAAATGTAAAGATTCAGAAGGGCTCAAATAGATGTAAAATAAAACATAATAGTTATAATAATATCCATTTTCTTTCTATAATTAAACAAGGTGAACTTACAAAAAAAAAATCTCATCATCAACCCCCCCCCCATACGCAGCCCCACCCCAGACTGCCAGATTCAGTTCCCTATGGTTTAAAATGATTCCACATTTGAATGATTTCTTAACGCCTGCACAATCATCATGGTGGCAATAGCCACCATCATCTCTTTCTTTCTGGACATTTGAAAAATCTGAACAACTTATAATATCTCCCCCTCCCACTTGTTGTCACTGTTCCCCTTATTTTTTTTCCTTAACATCTATTACAATATGATACCACATTTCTTATATGAATATAAATCTTTCTCCACTGAAAGAGTTGCATGAAAAAATATTTTTGTTTTTTAAATTTATTTTTATTTGTAGCTGAATCTTCAACACTTGGAATAGTGTTTGAAACAAAGTAAGCATAAAGACACATTTTTTGAATGCTGACTGAAAAACTAAAACATACTTATGAATATATCCCTTTAATAATAGAAATCAAACCATAAAATGAGATCAAGTAATCATTTCAGATTCTGAAGATCCTAGATAAAATAATAAACCATGAGAAATACACATTTACAAATGGTTGTCTATGATATCATGGTTTATTTCTTACATTATCAAATAGCTTGCTTGTTCATAAAATAAAACTCTTCAAGACTGTAACTCAAGATACCAGAGCAGCTCAAGATGCTTTATAAACTCATCAAATGGTAGTTACCTGAAGAAATGAATGAGTGTACAAACCTGTGCTTGACATATGAATGAGTGAACCTGTGTCTTGAGTGCTTCCTTCTTTACAATGATGACAAAATGGCAATAACTTAGAAAGGAAAACAGATATATGGGAATAAAAATCACTCTGTGTTGGTGCTCCAAAGAGTGATTTTCTAAAACTACAGTGTGAAAACACAGAAAAAGGAACAGCAAATGAAGTTTAGATAGCTATATTTAGTCAAACCATTGCATTTCTCAGTCATCAAAACAGATATACATAATTAACTGACATATAAAACTCTATACGATAGAGGATATGGGATGTTTTATTCTTCAAGGTTGTCATGCTCTTCATTTTCTGTGAGTTAACCAATTAAGAGCACAAATGTGATTGACATGAAAGAGAGTAGCACAGGGCCATTTTGCCAAAGACTGTGACCAGTCCTAGGTTTCCCCGGATGGAACTCAGGCCCTAAGGTCAACTAATCATCCTGCTCTTTTCTTCCCATGTCAAACTTTCTTTTCTGTAACATTCTGGATCTATTGTTATTATGAAAAGATTTATTGAAAGAAGATTATACAAAATAAAATTAATTCATAACTCTATTACAGGGAAGTAGTTAGGTATCAAGACACTTAGTGCTAGACTTAATTAAGTCAATGAATCTATTTATATAATACATATGCAATAAATTGATTAGTGATGCTTTTTAAATTTTAAAATGCCACATCGATTTAGACTGAAAATGGAGCTCATATTCTTTATTCCAACCAGTTCCTCGGGACTAAAATTACAAGTTTCCATTCATAAAAGACAAGTGGCTATTTGAAAGGCTGGTCTACAATGTCACCACTGCACAAAATTCGCAATCTTTTGATAGACTTATCCATCACTGCCAAGCTCTGGAATAATGTGATTGCAGCAATAGAATGAAGGAGCTGTGCTCTGGAAGCACCAGGTGGTTTTGCCTAGTGCAGATGAATTACTGCCAACGAATACATTGGTCATGCACAAAGCAACTATATTTTGCTTCCTCTGATTCAGTTAAATTGCACTATGAATCAGTGGTGCTCAAAATTGGTTGAAAGTCCCATCAAATACAGCAGCAATACCAATATAGGCTCCACTCAGCTTGAAATTTGCAAACTTAAGTTAAATGGCTGCTTTTCAAAATAGGATTATTTTAAGGATCTTTGTTTCCTCATAAAAATTCCAAGATATAGTTTAAATTGTCCAGTATTTTATTTAATCCCCTAAGAGCAAATTTCCTGCCACTTCATATGTAGTATCCCCATTGAATAATACTCATTCATTATTTTAAAAATACATAGCAAATATATGCCAGGCACTAGGTAATCTTCTAGTCATTGGTGAGGCTTGTGAGTAAGGCATAGTCCTTGTTTCTCAGCAAGTTTTATTTTACTGGGGGAAAATAGATAATCCTAGTATACAAACCTCTTATAGAATAATAATTTCCATTGTAATTAAGTACCATGGCTAAAAAAACAAGACAGATTAAAGATTAAGAGTGACAGATGCAGATAAAGACCTTGATAAAATGAAGTTCATGTACAGAACTAACCAAATGAGGAGTGGATATGAGTTGATACAGGAGTTGATATGAGAACAGAGAAAAAGCCTGTGTAGCAGGTACACTGTGCTGTTGAGAAACCAGCTGGGCCGGCGCCGCGGCTCACTAGGCTAATCCTCCGCCTAGCGGCACTGGCACCCCAGGTTCTCGTCCCGGTCAGGGCGCCGGATTCTGTCCCGGTTGCCCCTCTTCCAGGCCAGCTCTCTGCTGTGGCCAGGGAGTGCAGTGGAGGATGGCCCAAGTGCTTGGGCCCTGCGCCCCATGGGAGACCAGGAAAAGCACCTGGCTCCTACCATCGGATCAGCGTGGTGCGCCGGCGCACGGCAGCCATTGGAGGGTGAACCAACGCCAAAGGAAGACCTTTCTCTCTGTCTCTCTCTCTCACTGTCCATTCTGCCTGTCAAAAAAAAAAAAAAAAGAAAGAAACCAGCTGGGCTTGTTCAAAGGTTGACAAAGATGATACCTTGGTGTAGGTGTATGGGGACAGAGAATGGAAAATGATATTGATGGGAAAGATCTAGGACTAGCACAGTAGGGCACTGTACTCCATCACAGTCTAGGGAGGGATTTTCTTCAACAGTGGAAAGAACTACTTTGGCTTCAGAGGATAGGGAAAAAAAAAAAAAAAACAAAACAAAACCTAGGAGATCCTTTCATCAGCTTAGAAAAGATACCACAGTCCTGAGAAATGAGTGGGCAGCAGGGGAGGCGGTGAGACATGCTTGGGTTTGGGTTAACCTGAAAAGCAGTTCCAACAGATTTTGCTGATGGCAAATATGCAACACAGGAGACAATGAAGGCACTTTGGATTTGAGTTCTGGATATCTGGGTGAAGAACGCTTTTAAAATATTTCAGTGTATTTGAGGAGAGAGAGAGAGAAAGAGAGCGAGCACACTTTTCTATCTGCACCATTTAAGCCCTTACAACTTATTCTGAGGGTACATCCTTTTCGCATGAGCAGGAAGCTGCAATCAGGATGCAAAGTCAGGTGTTTAACCCGTGTTCGCTGATATATTATGTGGGTATCTTAACCAATGTATTAACCAGCGGCCTCATGAGAATAGACAAATATAGATGGTGGTGCAGCAAAAGATTTTAGAAAAGATACAAAGCAAACTTCTTCATGTTTCAAATAACTAATACATTGACTATGCTCTGCTAAAGTATTTAAGTGAGAAATCAAATAGCAAAAGGTAACAAAAGGAAAAATGCTAGGATATTTCAAAAAAGTTCATGGAAAAATAAACTTAAACATGTTTATTATTTGGGGACAAAAAAGTGTGAAAGCTATGCAGCTTTTTCATCATACATATTTTCCATGAATTTTTTTAAGATTTATTTATTTTTATTTGAAAGTCAGTTACAGAGAGCGAGGAGAGGCACACAGACACACAGAGAGAGAGAAAGAGAGAGAGAGAAAGAGGTCTTCCATCCGCTGGTTCACTCCCCGATTGGCTGCATAGACCTGAGCTGTGCCGATCTGAAGCCAGGAGCCAGGAGCTTCTTCTGGGTCTCCCATGTGGGTGCAGGGGCCCAAGGACTTGGGGCATCCTCTACTGCTTTCCCAGGCCATAGCAGAGAGCGGGATCGAAAGTGGAGCAGCCGGGTCTTGAACCGGCACCCATATGGGATGCTGACGCTTCAGGCCAAGGCGTTAACCCACTGCGCCACAGCACCGGCCTCATCCATGACATTTTGAAAGACCCTTTTTATGCATGGATTTCCTTCACTAAAATAAACATATCTTTTCCATTTTCATGGACTTTTTGAAGTCCATTATAAATCTTAGCATGTAAAAATTCATGCATAAATGAATATCTCATGATAGAATCTCAAATAGAACTTTCAAAATTAGAGGCAAACTGTTACATCAGTAGTGAAATATCAAGACGTGGGCTATCAGAAAAAGTAATATTTGGGAAAAAACTTAGCTATTAATTTAAATGTAATGAAATAGTGTAAAAATCAAATCAAATCAATGAACTAAGAAACTAAATTAAGAAAGCATTATGCTTATTTACTTACAGAAATATTTGGTTATACACTTTTTTCCAAAAATAGCTGTGTGAAATGGCAATTGGCATTTTAAATTATATGTTCTCATTGTTGCTGTGTTTGAAGATCTCTGACATTGCTAGCTGTCTCGGTGTGTACCTCCCAAGAGTTTCAACTGCTATTGTCTGTTATCCTTTTCTCAAACCTAAAAGCTCTCACATATATATTTTAGATACTACTCTCTCATGAGTGACCCCCAAACAAATAACTAATTCCTCTATTTATGAACTGTCTATTCATTCTTTCATGTTGTCTATTGACAGTAAGAATTTTTTAAATGTTTTATTTTCAAGGGTAAATCATTTCCCCATTTTAACATGCTACTTCCCAGGTTTTCATCTAAAGATTTTAAATCTTATTTTGATATTTAGTGAATTTATATCCCTTTGATTTTTTGATGCATGGTAACAAGAAAAGTTTGAATTTTTATTGTCTTTTTAATTTAAATTATTTTGAATTTTTAAACAAAAACTATTTTTCAACTTACTGTTGTATTTGTTATTTTGATGGTAACATTTTTAATTTGCATTATAGTCAAAGGCTTAAAATCTACTATTTTGGTTTTCTATTTACATATGATTAGCAAGGACTGCTTATCACATCTGTGCAAAGCTGGTTTGGTATTCTAAATAAAGTTACCTTTAATTTAGGAATTAGGTGTGAGACTTGAAAAGATAGTCCTTCTCATCTGTTGAGAATTTCTACTTGTTTTGTGAATCTTTCAAAGTATCCATATGTGCAAATCTGTTTCAGGAGTCTTAATTACCTTTTATTAGTCTGTTCATTTATGCTTTACTTAATACCCTACTTTTCACATTATTGTGTCAATTATTTAGCTTTATGGTGTAGCTGATTATCCTAATGAGTAAATGTTCCACATTCTTTTTCTGTAGAACTCTCCTTTCTTGGCCCTTTGCACTTTCTAATATAAAGTTAGAAATTAGCTTTTTTAAAACTTTTATTTAGCAGATATAAATTCCAAAGTACAGTTTATAGATTACAATGGCTCCCCTCCCCATAACCTCCCTCCCACCCACAACCCTCCCATCTCCCGCTCCCTCTCCCATTCCATTCACATCAAGATTCATTTTTGATTATCTTTATATACAGAAGATCAATTTAGTATATATTAAGTAAAGATTGCATCAGTTTGCCCCCACACAGAACACAAATTGCCAAATACTGTTTGAGCACCAGTCATATCATTAATTCACATCAAACTACACATTAAGGACTCCCCTACATGGGGAGTAAGTGCACAGTGACTCCTGTTGTTGAATTAACAAATTGACAATCTTGTTTAAGGTGTCAGCAATCTCCCCAGGCTCTAGTCATGAGTTGCCAAGGCCATGGAAGCCTCCCCCCCCACCCCGAGCTCTCCGACTTTGATCTTATTTTGAAAAGGCCATAGTCAAAGTGGAAGTTCTCTCCTCCCTTCAGAGAAAGGTACCTCCTTCTTTGATGGCCTGTTCTTTCCACTGGGATCTCACTCCCAGAGATCTTTCATTTAGGTGTTTTTTTTTTTTTTTTTTTTTTTTTTTTTTTTTTTTTTCCAGAGTGTCTTAGCTTTCCATGCCTAAGAGTCAAAGGGATCACATAAACAAGACTAGTGTCTGCTAATACTAACTGATAGAATAAAAAAGGGAGAGAAGAATCCAACATGGGAAGCGGGATACACAGCAGACTCATAGAATGACAGATGTCCTAAACAGCACTCTGGCCTCAGAATCAGCCCTTAAGGCATTCGGATCTGGCTGAAATTAGCTTTTTACCACACATAACGTGTGTGTGTGTGCACATGTACAATTTTAATTTGGATTGAATTGAACGTATCAATTCAGAAGGAATTATCATAACAGTACTCAGTTTTCCAATCCCTAAAACTAGATTTACTTAAGCTTTTTGTAAATTTTTCCAATTATGTTTCACATTTTTCTGTAATTGCATGTGTTAGATCTGTTCCCAAGTTCTATGGACTAAATATCTATATTTCTCCTCAGATTCACGTATTGAAATCTAACCACATTGTGATGGTTTGTTGGGAGTGTATAAACCTCATGAATGAGGTCAGTGCCTTATTAAAGACACTCATGGAGAGATCCTTTGCTGTGTGTACCGTGTGAGGACCGGGCTCGAAGACAGACATCTAGGAAGCAGGAAGCCCTTACCAGACCCAAACCTGCAGATGCCTGGATCTTGGGCTTCTCAGCATCTAAATCCGTGAAGAGTGAATTTCTGTTACCATAATGCTGAATTTTTGGTTGTTTGTTAAACAGGCCAAACAGACTAACATCAAGTATCCAAAGGCTTTTGATGTTATTGTAATTATATTTTATCTTTCCTTTTTAAAAATGTTGCTACTGGTATATAAAAATAATGTTGGTGTAGGTATCTCAACTGCACTGATCTCGATAAGCACACATATTCAGTTTTATAACTTATGATTTTTTTCTTGGATTTTCTACTTAAATGATCACATAGGGAACACAAGATTCATATTTGTTTTCTGATTATCATATTCTCCCCCTTTCCTTGATTTATTTCACTGGCTAATATTTCTAGTACAATGATGAATGAGAGTTATAGCAGGCACTTTTCTTATTCTTGATTTCATGGAAAAATATTTAATGTGATAAATTATGATGATTTATTTTCAAATATTAAAGCAATCTTGCATTCTTAAATTATATTCAAGCATGTCATTGTATAATTCCAGTTTGTGAACATTTTAAATAGTCTTATTTATCCTTATGAATAATACAAGTCCACATTTTTATTGCTTGTTCCAGGATCAAGATTTTAGTGTTATATCAAAAGCAATGTTTAACTTTCTATTCATTGCAAGATTTTGTGTAAGATCTGCATTATTCATTTTCCACTATTTATTGTAAATCACTGAAAGAGTCATCTGAATTTGAGGTTTTCTTTATAGAATTGAAATTAATTTAAAAATCAATGTTATATTATTATCATTTAATTGGCAATACTTTTGGGGTATGGTGTGATAAATCAATACATGCATTCAATATGAGATGATCAAATTAGATGAGTTAGCATTTCCATTGTCTCCAATTTTTTTAAAAATATATTCACACTTAATGATTGTACCTATTTATGGGGTATGGTGTAACTTCTCAATAAAGGTATTCAATATAAATGGACTAAAATAGGGCAATATGTTCCTTGCTGTCATTTCTTTATATTTAGAGTCTTACCACTCCTCTCTTCAAACTTCTCAGTGTATATGTGGTAGTTATTGAGAACAATAGCCGCCCCACCATGCTGTGAACAGGAGAATTCATTCATTCTGCCTAACTGTGTGCATTCAACCTCCCTCTGTCTTCCCACCCTCTGCTTTCCAGCCTCCTGTATTCACTACTCTATGTTGTGATTGACGTTTTTCAGATCCCACCTATGACAGAGAATATGGGACATTTTCTGTGCTGTCTTAAACCTTATACAGTGAGTATGTTTTGTTCACTTTATGTCAGTATGTTTCTCCTCCCAAGCATTTGGTCATTTCAGCAAGTTTTGGGAACACACTGGCCTGAATTTATAACTAACCTGTTACTAGTATGGCAACACAGTATGTATGATTTATATAATTTGATATAGGTTGATTTTTTTATTTATGGTTCAGTATGTTGCCATTTTTTATAATTGTTAATTGCGTTATAAGATTTTGTATTCGGCCATTGTTGGTTGTAGTTTCTTTATTAAGTCAATGTCAGTGTTAATCTTGTGTTTGATTTGCTATAATACTAATTTCTGAATGATTATGGTTAAATCCATGCATTGTATTTTTGTTCTTTTAAATCTAATTTATTTTTATTTCTTTGAGAGGTACAGTGACACACACACACACACACACACACACACACACAGAAAGAAAGACAGAGAGAAAGAGAAGGAGAGTCAGAGACAAGACAAAGAGACAGAGGACTTCCATGTACTGATTCATTCCCCAAATTTCCTCAATAGCCAGGCCTAGGCCAGGCAAAAGCTGCAGCCAGGAATCCATCTGGTCTTCCAAGTGGGACCCAAGTATGCTCATTAGCAGGAAGCTGGGTTGGAAATGGAGCCAGGACTCAACCCAGATACTTCAGTGTGGGATGTGGGTGTCCCAAGTGATGACTGAACCTCTCACACATAACCTGTCCATGCATTGTATTATTTTTTTAAGATTCATTTATTTATTTGAAAGGCAGAGTTACAGAGAGGGAGAGAGAGAGGCAGAGGGAAACAAGTCTTCCATTTGCTGTTTCACTCTTCAAATGGCCACAGTGACTGGGACTGGGCTGGTCCTAAGCCAGGAGCAAGGAGCTTTCTCCAGGTCTCCCATGTGGGTTTAGGCGCTCAAACATTTGGGCCATCTTGTGCTGCTTTCCCTGGCACATCTGCAGGGAGCTGGATGGGAAAGGGAGCAGCCGGGACTCGAACTGGCATTCATATGGGATGCTGGCTCTGCAAGCAGATGCTTAGCCAGCTATACCACTGCGCTGGCCCATGCCATGCATTGTATTTTTTTTCTTTTTATTTATTTA
This sequence comes from Oryctolagus cuniculus, assembly GCF_964237555.1. Lineage (NCBI taxonomy): Eukaryota > Metazoa > Chordata > Mammalia > Lagomorpha > Leporidae > Oryctolagus > Oryctolagus cuniculus. Next base: position 34,979 of record NW_027208290.1, read on the forward strand.
TTTATTATTTTTTTTTTGACAGGCAGAATGGACAGTGAGAGAGAGAGACAGAGAGAAAGGTCTTCCTTTGGCGTTGGTTCACCCTCCAATGGCCGCCACGGCCAGTGCGCTGCGGCCGGCGCACCGCGCTGATCCGATGGCAGGAGCCAGATCCTGGTCTCCCATGGGGTGCAGGGCCCAAGCACTTGGGCCATCCTCCACTGCACTCCCGGGCCACAGCAGAGAGCTGGCCTGGAAGAGGGGCAACCGGGACAGAATCCGGCACCCCGACCGGGACTAGAACCCCGTGTGCCGGTGCCGCTAGGCGGAGGATTAGCCTAGTGAGCCACGGCGCCGGCCCATGCATTGTATTTTAAATCTGATGTTTATTCCTCCTAGTTTTACAGATTTCACTTGGTTTTTTTGTGGAGTGTTTTCTGCTGAAGGTCTCTATACTGTTTTGTATTTCATTGAACTTACTGACTATACTTACTTTAAAATTTATATATGACAAAACTCCATCAGCTATCTTGCATGGGATTCCAGTCAAGATAAGTTTTATTTTGAGTCCTGTAATCAGTTGCATCAGTCATGTTCTCTTGAACAGTGCTCCCATTGTTCATTCCTAGATTTCCCATTAACCACATATTAGCTTTTCTCAACATTTTCTATTCCACATACTTCAAAGTCTCATATTTAATGTGCTCATCTCATTTTTATTATTATTTTATTATGTATATTTCATCAAAACCTTACTTTTCATTATACTTCTAAAAAAGTCATATTATGTTAATGCTTCAAATTGACAGAAATGAAAACAATTTCCTTATGATCGCATTATATCTTCCTCCATTATATTTTTTTAAGAAATGCTATATCTTCCTTCTTAACTAAAGTTTACATTATTATTCATTGATATAATTCCAACAAATAACAGAGGAAAATAGTTTTCTGAAATTAGCCAAATAGTATTAACAAGTTCAATGTGAGTCATATGTCATTGTAGCATAGAACATTATATGGCAAAATTTTGGCTCAAGATAATTTAGTTGTTGTTTTTTAATTGACTCAGCAATTGCATATGTTATTTCTTTAAGCTTGTTAATATCTTATTTGTAACTAATCCTTTTAAATGATATGGATCTATCTAATAGTTAATATGAAATGCAAGATAATATAATTTAGATATATATTCTAATTACCGAACTTCTGATAGCTTATCTTAAAGAGTGCACATGGGGGTGCAAATACCTCTTTCATATGCTGATTTCATTTCATTTGAGTAAATTCCCAGGAATGGGATAGCTGGGTCATATGGTAGCTCTATTTTCAGATTTCTGAGAGATCTCCATACTATCTTCCACATTGGCTATCTTAGTGTATATTCCCACCAACAGTGGATTAGGTTACCTTTTCCACACATCATTGAAAACATCTATTGTTTTTTAAATTTTGGATGTTAGACAGTCAAACTGGAGTGAGGTGAAACCTCACTGTGGTTTTTATTTGCATTTCCCTGATGGCTATTGATCCGGAGCATTTTTCCTTGTGACTGTTTGCCACTTGTGTTTCATCCTTTGAAAAATGCCTGTTCATGTTCTTTGCCCACTTCTTAACTGGATTGTTTGTTTTGTTGTTGTCAAGTTTCTTGAGCTCTTTTTAGATCCTGGATATTAACCCCTTAAAGTTGCATAGTTTGTAAATATTTTCTTCCATTCTGTCAGTTCACTTTGTTAAGTGTTTCTTTTGCAGTTCCAGAGCTCCTTTGTTGGATGTAATCCTATTGCCTATTTTTGCTTTGATTGTCTGTGCTTCTGGGGTCTTTTCCAGAAGTCTTTGCCTATGCCAATGTCTTATAGTTTCCCTTATGTTTTCCTCTGGTGCCCCATCCCCATGTTTACTGCAACTCAATTCAATATAGCTAAGATATGGAATCAACCCAGATGTCCATCAACTTATGACTTGATAAAGAAATGCAGTATATATATATACTGTGGAATACTACTCAGCCACAAAAAGAATAGAACCCTGTCTTTTGCAATAAAATGGAAACCATTAAAACCATTATGCTTAGTGAAATAAGCCAGTCTCAAAAAGACAAATATCACGTTTTCTCTATTATGTGGCAATTAATATAGGATACCAAAAAATGCAGAAATGAAATGGATATTTTGGGACATGATTGTCATTTTTAGCTTTTTTTTATACTGCAGGGGAACTATGGTCTTCCTATTTTTCTGTTGAATATTATGATTAATGGCAAATTAATCCTGTGAACATAGAATGGATTAAAATTATGTCTTTGCAAAAACTGCTGGATGAAGGGGGGTTTGAGGGGATCAGAGGAGTGAAGATGGTATGGTTATCTTCTTGAAACTGTACCTATGGACCACATGAAATCTGTTATCTTTATATTAATAATCTATAAATAATGCACATTTTGGAGGCTGAGTGTGTGCTTTCTTATAAATGAACATGTTTAAAACTAGAGATTTTTAAAAGTAATTTGAGCTTTGACATTTCTAAACCAGGATTTCCCAGTTAAGTGCTACTGACAATTTAGGACCTGATAATTCTTTGTTCTCAGGTGAGACATAGCACCATCAATACCACTCCCACCACTTGATGTGCACCATTCAAATATTAACCAAAAATATATGCTGACATTGTTGACTGTGTTCTGGGGGACAGTATCGCCCATGGGTGAAAGAACTGCCCTAGACCAGTGCATTTAGAATTTCACTAAGAAATAGTAAAGGGGAATGTGGTTACAAAATCTGTGATGTCATTGTTAGGTGTCAACATAGTCATGTCATAGTCTCTGGCTATCTGGTCTAACATTGGCCCAGTTCCTGCTGTGAAGGCATTTTACAAAAGTGACTGAAGACCAAAATCACTTTACTTAATCAGAGAGACTATCTTAGGCAATCTGGGTAGCCTGATCTAATCAGTTAAAAGGCCTTGAACAGAGGTTTTCCTGAAGAAGAACAAATTCCACCTGGGAGCTTCCTGGGAGCTTCAGACCTACCTGGGTTGCCCCCACTGTCATGTAAATCGTTTTATTTCCAATATAAATCTCTTACTATATATAGTCAACTCGTACTGATGTTTGCATTCCATTTAGTTGCCTTGAATGCTGAACTAGCAATTACTGAGTTATTGTCCCTATGGGAAATACAAGATTAAGTTCCAACAAGGCCAGATTTTCACTAACAACGCAATCCCTAGACTGCTTACCTGTGTGTTTCCATTTAAAGACTCCTTATTCAATATATATTGTTGATCCATTAACATGGCCAACAGCACTGTAACTCATGCCTGAATGAAGTTTATCTAACATGGATTTTTCCATCAAGCTCTTCTTGTCCTTATGAACAGTAAACAATTCTTTAGCATTATGTTTGAGGGCCATTTCAAGCAGCAAAATCACCAACAAAAGCCCCCAAAATATGAAAAAATGTGCTATTAAATTATGGAGTAAAGGGTGCTTGTTTACAGTTTGAGAAAAGTAAGGAGACAGCAAGGTGTCCCCCACTTTTCACCCCTCTGTAATGTGTATATTAGCTTAGCAAAGCTTTTGCTCTCCTGTGCATGCAGATGTTGGTGAATGATCAGGAAAATATTGTGAATGTTGATGTTTTGGTGATAAATTTTCAGGAAAAAATGTACAAGTATGGAATCAGAGATTTATAATGAGAGTATGTATTATAGTAATTCTGTTACTCTGGTAGCACTCTGGATGAGAGAGTTCCTTTCCTACATCTATATCACAAATAATTTCCTGTGAGATGAAAAAGATGAAAAGGTCTTCCGAATGTTATGCTTTGAACATAGTGGTCCCCTCTGAAGCTCACATTGAAATTTGGTCTCCACTGTGGCAGGGATGAGAGATGGTGGGGTCTTAAAAGCTGCTGAGTCATGTGGAGGGGTTGATGCTTTCTGGGAACTGAATTGTGAACTGATTCTGCCCCTGTGTTCTGCCTCTTCTGCGCAAACCCACTTGCCTTTCTTCGTTGTGTCATGAGTTGAAGCGGTACGAGGCCCTCACTGGTGTCATGCTATTAAACTTCCAGCCTCCAGAACCAAGAGCCAATATAAACTTTTTGGCTCTCCCAGTATGAGGGATTCTGCTGTAGCCACAGAAAACAGACTGAGAAAAAGCAATAAAAATAATTCGTAAGTGCAGCGAGATCAAGAAGCCGAAAATCTAGAATTAGACTAAAGTTATTGATGTTTTTCCTTTTTAAAAATTTTTTGGAGGTGGGCATTTGGTCTAGTGATTAAGATACTGCTTAGGTTGTCTGCATTATACGGAGTGCCTAGCTCCACTCTCCATTCTAGCTTGCTGCTACTGCATACTTGGGAGGCAGTACAGGATGGCTCAAGTAGCTGGGTCCCTGCCACCCACAGAGAGATCAGGATTGAGTTCCCAGTTCCTGGCTTCAGCTCCACCCACCTGCCCAGGTTGCATGCATTTGAGGACTGAGTCAGCAGACTGACAGGAGATCTCCATCTGCCTGTGTCTGTCTCCTTTGTCTTTCTTTCTTTCTTTTTTTTGACAGGCAGAGTGGACAGTGACAGAGAGAGATAGAGAGAAAGGTCTTCCTTTGCCATTGGTTCACCCTCCAATGGCTGCCGCGGCCTGCTTGCTGCAGCTGGCACACTGCGCTGATCCGAAGGCAGGAGCCAGGTGCTTCTCCTGGTCTCCCATGGGGTGCAGGGCCCAAGCACTTGGGCCATCCTCCACTGCACTCCCGGGCCACAGCAGAGAGCTGGCCTGGAAGAGGGGCAACTGGGACTGAATGCGGTGCCCCGACCGGGACTAGAACCTGGGGTTCGCCGGCGCCGCAAGGCGGAGGATTAGCCTAGTGAGCCGTGGCGCCGGCCTCTTTGTCTTTCAAATAAAAGTAAAATAAATAAAAATAAAGTTGTTTTAGATATTATCAAATGTAATTTTTTGTGAGTTCCTTTCCCAACATTAAAAAAATTCAATTAAAAAAAAGAGAAGATATTATTAGATTGATGGGATACACTTAAGTCCCATTTTGTCAGTCTTTTTTTTCAAGTGTTAGAAAGTGACTCAGTATAGCCAAGGAATACCATAATGAATTTGAAATGGTACAAACAGGCCTATATGGGTTAAATAACAAGAGGACATTAGTCATAATCTATTTGTTTTCAATTGGTATCTAATGAAATGATAAAAATAATCCATTAACAAAATGGTTAATAAATTAAATTACCTACATCTCGCCTTTCACATGTGAAAAATCTTCTATATGTTATTATCTCTTGGGCGCCATAGTTAAGCTTTGTTATAATCTTGAAACCAATGATTTTGTCTCCATTTATGAAAGATTTTCAGTAGAGAAACAATTTTGCTCGCAGGCAGAGTTTCAATTGTGATTAAGTTTTTCACACTTAATCTTTAAGCCCATTTATCCTAAGGGCAAAGCTCTTACCAGAGAAGAAATTCTGCTATATTTTTTAGAGTCAGAATTTTAAAGAATATATAAAATTAAGGAAAACTGTGTGATACTATTGCGCCTCACTCCAAGATAATGCTACACACAGGGATCTCTTTTCATCCCCAGAAGAGCACTCCTCATAATCATGATGTCCCTGCCAAGGTCAATCCACATTTTCAAGGTCAAATGAGCACCTGAGCCAGAAGAAGAGAGTGGTGAGGGCAGAAGGCAAGCAAGTCCAGTTGGTCTGTTTCAGTCTGTACCTCAGAGAGAATCAAGAGAGCGCTTGTTTAACACATAGTCAAGAACCACCGAGAATTCAGGGACAAAGTGATGCAGATATCAGGGCTGTTTCATCTTTTATATTTGCTTGTGATTAAACCCATGGGGTGGGTACACCACAGACCTCATTCTGTGGATTTTCAAAAACAAAAAAATTTTTTAAAAAGTTGAAATCTGCACACAAAGAAAGGGTCCTCAAAAAGTCCAAAGTGGAAGTGTGCATTAAAAAACAATTCAAAGATTCCAATAATAATTTATACCATAATAAACTTATGTTTTAATTCCAATTTTTTACTACCCTTGTTTGATATTTATCAAACATATTTAACAGTAACTGGACTGTCATTTATTTTAGATCTGGTATGTTAATTCAGATTTCTTGCACTAGTTTTGTCAAAAATTGGGGAATGAAATCATTAGGCATCCCTAAAATCAGAGTAAATATTATAGTTGAGATGACAGTCATTTTTAGTATTACACACTTTTATATTCAATAACCTTTCAATATTACACTTAGCTTGCTTTGAGCTTATGCAAATAGCCAAAATACTACAGCATACACTTCTTTTTTTTTAGATTTTTTTTAATTTTTATTATTTTTTGACAGGTACAGTGGACAGTGAGAGAGAGAGAGAGACAGAAAGAAAGGTCTTCCTTTGCTGTTGGTTCACCCACCAATGGCCGCCGTGGCCGGTGCACCGCGCTGATCTGATGGCAGGAGCCAGGTACTTATCCTGGTCTCCCATGGGGTGCAGGGCCCAAGCACTTGGGCCATCCTCCACTGCACTCCCGGGCCACAGCAGAGAGCTGGCCTGGAAGAGGGGCAACCGGGACAGAATCCGGCGCCCCGACCGGGACTAGAACCCGGGGTGCCGGCGCCGCAAGGCGGAGGATTAGCCCAGTGAGCCGCGGCGCCGGTCCAGCATACACTTCTAACATAAAATAAATTCAGATTGTTTCAGAAATGACATCTAGTTATTCCCCTGTGATTGGCTTAATTGATGGTATTTATCTCCAAATTGAAAACACTGTATACTAATAATATTAATCTGTCAAGTAGGATAGTTTTCCAATTTCAAATAGATCAAAATTGTATACATACAACAATTGGAAATTAAACAAAAGTTGCAATGTTGTTTTTAAATGGGTGAAATATTTGAGTCCTAATGAAGGGTAATACACACAGCGTAAGAATGAGATCTAAGTCCACTCTTTCAAAATTTCATTATTGTGATAATTTGGTTCCTTCAGGCCATTTTCTAACTGGGATTTCTCAGAGTTAATAAAATCAGCTTTTCAACATAAGAGTACCTCAAAAATTAGTGGAAAATGAGATTTAAAAAATGAGTTTATTTTGGTGAAAAAAAATTGAAATCTATGCAAACTTTTTCATAATTCACATTTTTCACAAATCATTTTTGAAGATTTATTTATTTATTTATTAGAATGGCAGAATTACACAGAAAGGGAGAGGGAGAGAGAGGGGTGGGACAGGGAAAGGAAGGGAGGGAGAGAGAGAGAGAGAGAGAGAGAGAGAGAAATCTTGCATTTCCTTTTTCACTACTAAATGGCCATAATGGTTGGGGATGGGCCAGGCAGAAACCAAGAGCCTGGAACTCCATCCAGTTCTCCCACTTGGTTTCAGGGACTTAAGGACTTGGACCATCTTCCACCTCTTTCCCAGGCACATTAGCAGGAAGCTGCATAGTGCCTAGAAAAATCAGGACTCCAGCCAGTGCCATATAGGGATGCTGGTGCTAAAGGTGGCATTTTAATGTGCTATAGCACAATTCTGGCCCCTCATCAGTTTTTAAAGACCTGCTGAATATTTGCTTATTGTTAAACTTTTACCAAAAAAGTAAAATTTTAAGAGGAAATAACATCTTGAATGTTATTTGATTTTATTACAATTTTTGTCAAGCCTACCCAAAGTAAACATCTTTCAATCCCCAAGTACCTGTATGTTCTGAATAAAAATGTACAATTGCATAAATTTAAAACCATAATAATAAATGTGCTTTCTGTTGTTTCGTATTAAGAATTTTAGAATGTCCTGGGAAAGTTCCTGTTGTGAAAGAAACGAAAGTCTATATTCTCTCTGGGCAATCCAATTCAGTGATTCACTTATATTGTTGCTGCATAATTATCAAGTGCTTTCTTTTTGAAAAAAAAAAGTATTTATTTTTTGAAAGAGTTTCAGAAAGAGAGGGATAGAGAGTAGAGAGAGAACGAGAGAGAGAGAGAGAAAGAGAGAGAGAGAGAGAATTGATCTTCTATCCACTGGTTCACTTCCCAAGACAACCACAATGGCCGGGGCTGGGGCCTCTCTGAAGCCAGGAGCCAGGAGATTCATCCAGGTCTCCCACATGAGTGGCAGGGCCCCAAGCGCTTGAGTCTTCTGTTGCTGTTTCTTAAGTGCATTATCAGGGAGCTGGATAGGAAGTGGAGCAACCAGGACTCCAACTGGTACCCACATGGGATACTGTCTTTGCAGGAGGCATTTTACCCCTCTATGCCACAACAATGGCCCCTCAAATACTTCCTTAAAATAAAATGTATGAGCCTTATTTCAGAAAGAATTCTTAAAATACTTCATAATTGGTTTCAAGAATTTGAGAAGTATGATGGTACCTCCAAAAACTTGTCAGAAAATAGAAATTAAAAAGTGATTTGAAAGCAATGCATGGATCTTCATAATACACACTTACTATTAATGTACTTGGTTACTCCTCCGCCTGCGGCGCTGGCATCCCATGTGGGTGCCGGGTTCTAGTCCCGGTTGCTCCTCTTCCAGTCCAGCTCTCTGCCGTGGCCCAAAAAGGCAGTGGAGGATGGCCCAAGTGCTTGAGCCCTGCACCTGCATGAAAGACCAGGAGAAGCACCTGGCTCCTGGCTTTGGATCGGCGCAGTGTGCCAGCTGTAGCAGCCGTTTGGGGGGTGAACCAACGGAAAGAAGACCTTTCTCTCTGTCTCTCTCTCTCACTAACTCTGCCTGTCAAATAAAAAAAAAAAAGATATTATCTCATTGAATTCTGATTATATCTCCATAAGTTTATTTATTGTCTGGTCGATTGATTTACCTGTTTGAAAGGAAGAGTATCAGAGAGAAGGAGAGACAGAATGGAAGAAAGAGATATTCCATCTGCTGTTTCACTCCCCAAATGGCTTCAAAAGCCAAGTCTGGGCCAGGCCAAATGCAGAATCCAGCAAGTCCATCCTGGTCTCAACATGAGTAACAGGGGCCCAAGTACCTGAGCCGTCTTCTGCTGCCTTCCCAGTCGCATTAGCAGGGAGTCAGCTTCACAGCAGAGGTGCTGGGACACAAACTGGTCCTGTGCTAAGGGACACTGGCATCATAAGCAGTGGCTTAACTTGCTGTGTCACAGCACGGGCCTCAGTATATTGAGTTTTATCATATCCCTGAGTACAAATAAAGATATTGAGGTTGAAAATGCCCATGCTTACATGGCCAGTCAGTGTTAACCCTGCAGATATTATATATATACTCCACAGTCCAATCATGCCTGATTTCTCAAATGTCTACCTTGGTGTAATTTCCTTCTTGGTGTTAATATCATCACAAAGAATCAATATCAGTGATTCCTTAACACATATAATGGAATATTATAGACGTTATACCATACAAATTTGAGAAACTGTTTTGAGGTAGGTATCATTTTTAATTATACCACATATGGAGATATTGAGGTTTTATAAGGTACCTGACTGGTCCAAAGCCACTCTGGTATATGATTCGGTCTAGATGCACAACCAGGAACTATTGCTTCTCTATTCTTCCCCAATAGGGAAATCTATCTTCCAAGAACTTAATGGACAGTTAAATTTCTGACATTCTAGTTAACTAAAAGCCAATGTATAACTTTCATTTTATTAGAAATAAGTCATGCCGTTAATAGTATTTTTGAGAAAAAGTTCTCAAGAACTTGGAAGGCAAAGAGGTTTTAGTTTACAATAACTGGTACCACAGACTCCATTCTAGTAGATTATTTCCAGTAGAGTGTGAGTGGGTGGGTAGGTGCTGCTGGGAGTTGAGTGAGACCACACTCTGCATGTAACAGAAAGAAAGCAAACACGAAGTTTCCCATGAAGCTAGTGTCTCTAAAGTTTTCATTAAAATTCTGTATCTTCTTATATTAACCAGCAAAAAAGAAGCCACCAAGATTTAGAGTCCTAAAAAGAAAACACTAACTTCAACTTTTATACTGTGAGAAAAGAGTGAGGAGAATGGGTGTGCACCATTTGCTGTTCACTAATTTTAAAGAATGAATGACAAACCACCTAATATTTGATTTGTAGAAGTCATTGTCAGGTAACATAAGAGAATTAGCATGTTCAAACCTATTGATTACTTCCTTGGCTAGTTTACTGTGATGATGTAAAGGAGTAACTCAGAAAAAAAAAAAAAAAAAAAAAACACGGAAAACTACATATCCTCTTCCATCCTCAATTCTTTCTTGATTTGCAAAGTTGACGGTGGTGTAAAGCTTATAAAGTACAGCAAGAAATGTTACAAAGTGCTTGAAAAGAAACTGAGGCTCATTAGGTCGGAACAGGGACTCAGCTGATATGGTCAAAATCGAGCTTTCTGGAAATGGAAAAGGAAAGGTATAAAACACGATGGAGCTGTGAGTGACAGGGAAGCAGCTTTCACACCATTCATCTATAGGCACTGGACTAACTACAGACACAAAGACAGATACATGATTTTTCACAGAAAATATCTTTTTTTGGTTTAAAATTGCTTGTAGCAATTCAAATATAAAGAGGCACAAAGCCTCCAAATTTCATTCAACTTCTCTTTCAAAAAGTATATTGACTATTTATGTGGATGGTATTCTCTACATGTCTGGAAAGCTAGGAAAGCTAAAGGGTAGCGTAAAGCATAGTAAATACCCATCATATGCATACACACACAGACATCCTACACATATCCATACGTATGGAGGTACTTATAGAAGTACATAGAGGCCAGTGCCGCAGCTCAATAGGCTAATCCTCCGCCTAGCGGCGCCAGCACACCGGGTTCTAGTCCCGGTCGGGGCGCCGGATTCTGTCCCGGTTGCCCCTCTTCCAGGCCAGCCCTCTGCTGTGGCCTGGGAAGGCAGTGGAGGATGGCCCAAGTGCTTGGGGCCTGCACCCCATGGGAGACCAGGAGAAGCACCTGGCTCCTGCCTTTGGATCAGCGTGGTGTGCCAGCTGCAGCACGCCGCCCATGGTGGCCATTGGAGGGTGAACCAACGGCAAAAGGAAGACCTTTCTCTGTCTCTCTCTCACTGTCCACTCTGCCTGTCAAAAAAAAAAAAAAGTACATAGAACATTGAAAAAAATTGAAATCCATCCACAGCTGACATGTTCCAAGAATCTTTTGAAAGTCCTCTCATGTATACAAAATATTTTATATACAAATACTTTGTCTCTAAATTATGTGTTGGATTATATACAAATTTTCTTGGACATTTGGGCCAAGTTTGGACACGGAAAATACTGCCAGTATTAGACTGAAATGGTAGCACTGACTTTTGGAGGACCAAAAGCCAAGAAATAAGCAAAAACAATTCCACATGCATTTACCTCTCCAAAATAACCATGAGAAAGAAGGCTATGCAATTTAAGTAAAATACGTGATACATTCAATGACTTTTTGAAAAATAAGTGAAAGGCAAGTTTTAGCAAGACTGAAATACACAGGCAGCTGTACTACTCACTTCATTTAATTTTACTCATTAAGGAATCCTCTCTGTCTGATTAGGAGTCCATTATATAAAAGCAAGCCTTCCCGAGGTCTGCACGCTGTCACTGTGTTCTTCATTAAGCTCCACTTGGTGTGGCAAAGACGGAGGTAAGAGTTCTGACAGCTGAAAGGAATTATTCTACCTGCGGATGCACTTGCATCCCTCTGGGGACCGAACACAGTCAATGTTAAATTTATTTCAATGAACTCAATGGGGATTTCAGTGAATCAGAACAAATTTCAAGTCAGTGCTCCAACGTTGGCAACCAGAATGTACAGTCTTGGTTTGCTTCAGCCGATTGAAGGAAAGCATTCCCTGTGTGCTAAAATCTAATATGCTGTATGCGCTAATTACAAAAACTATCATGAACCAAAGTGAAAAGGGGAAAAAATTATCTGAATGTAATGGCAAGATGTGCATCGGGCGTGAACAGTGAATAAGGATATTATCTCATTAAGGCTTGCCCTAAGAAATAGCTTTCCCCTAACAGCTGCTTATTTCAGTCTTAGGGTGGAAGGAAAGACACTTGAAGCTCTCCAGATAAGCTCTGGTAGAATCAATTCAATTATATTATTTCATAGAGAAGATGGAAACTGAGCAACCTCAATTGCAAAACCCCATCTGGTAATATCAACTCAATTTGCCACTCACTGCATTTACAGCTTAGCATTTAACTCCAAGCCATCAAACAGCCAACCAAGGAGTTGTCTGGCAATCATCCAAGGCACTTGGGAATCAACTTTGTTAAAAATTGCAAGACATTACAAAGAGGAACAGGCTAGTGTACGTGTTTTCTAAGGTGATTAAGTATTACACAGACTGTATGTGTATAAATGTATGTGTATGTCAATGGTGCACCTAAGAGCCTATAACTTTTTTTTTTTTTGACAGGCAGAGTGGACAGTGAGAGAGAGAGACAGAGAGAAAGGTCTTCCTTTGCTGTTGGTTCACCCTCCAATGGCCGCTGCGGCCAGCGCACTGCAGCTGGCACATCGCACTGATCCGAAGCCAGGAGCCAGGTGCTTCTCCTGGTCTCCCATGGGGTGCAGGGCCCAAGCACTTGGGCCATCCTCCACTGCACTCCCGGGCCACAGCAGAGAGCTGGCCTGGAAGAGGGGCAACCGGGACAGAATCCGGCGCCCCGACCAGGACTAGAACCCAGTGTGCCGGCGCCGCAAGGCGGAGGATTAGCCTAGTGAGCCATGGCGCCAGACAAGAGCCTATAACATTTTTATGAAAATCCAACCTGAATATGACAAGATAATTTTCAGAGATACTCATGAAATTAAACAAAACAACAAAGAAAAATTCAGAGAGCAGAACCTCAAAAATGAACCCAATGTGGGAGGCCATCCAGTTTCCTCCTTTTGCTTTCTTTTCAGATGAGACTTCCATTGCACTGGCAACCTCTACATTACAGTGTTTCAGTGTCCTGATGCCACAAGCATCACCAGGCTGAGCCGTGCTGTGTCTTTATATGTAAGTCACTCTGCTTACTTAACCACACGCTCTCTTGGTAATCTCCCAATTGATCTGTCTATGTGTACTAAGACTGGGATGATAGAAACTTCCTGGCTTCCCCCAGAGAACCATTTCATCTGTGGAAAAGTCACCATAAACTCAACTAACTTGTCAAGGTCAAGTCTGAAATTGTCCACTTTGCTCAGAGTTCAAGTCGGGTGTTATTATGAGCATGAGATCTCAGGTGTCTTCCGTTTGTCAATGAACCTGGCCAATATATCACATGAAAAGGTTTAAGTAGCTCATCAATCACCCTAGATTCCCGGTCTGAATTCCAAATGACTGAACAATATACAGATGAATCAGGCTACTGGGGCGTAAAGCACTGCTTTACTAAACATAAAACTAATACCAGTTAGGTGACTGGCCTAGTAGTTAAGACACTGGTTGGGACGCCCATGCCTTACATTAGATTCCTGGGGTTTGGGACCCAGATCACTCTATCATTTTTGAGAGACCTGGATTGAGTTACCAGCTCTCTGCTTTAGCCTAACCAAGGTCCAGCCATTATAGCGCATTATCAAAGTGAACCCATAGATAGGAACTCTCTTTCTTGGATCTGTGTGTGTGCATGCATGTGTGTGTGTGAGCATATATGTGCCTTAGTCTTCCTGCCTCTCAAAAACAGAAACAAAATTATGAACCCATGCTCATTATGGACTTGCTAGCCCTTTGCTTGGCTTGGTAAATTTATCAGGTGATAGATATTATCAGTGTAGAACGACCAGTCTTTGTTCTTGTGCAGATTTTGTTTAGTTCCTGTACATGAGAGATAACATAGGTTATTTGTGTTTCTGTGTCTGATTTCACTTAACATGATGTTCCATCCACTCTTCTGCAATGACAGAATTTCATTCTTTTTATGGCTAAATAATATTCCATTGTGTATAAAAGCTACGGTTTCTTAATCCACTCATCTGATGATGGACTCCTTGGTTGATTTCGTCTTGTCTATTGTGATCACGGCTGCAGTAAACAGAGTAATGAATATCCTGGGAGACAAGAGGTGGTAGTTAAAGTACTTGGGTCCCTGACACTCACGTAGAAGACACATCTGAATTTCCAGGCTTCCTGTTCCAACCTGACCCAGCTATGGGCCACTGTGGGCGTTTGCAGAGTGAACCTATGGAAGGAAGATCTCTCTTTCTCTCTCTCTCCCTCCATCTGTCTCTCTGTATCTCTTTTCCCTTCAACCTTTCAAAATAAAATAAAATAAATGAAATGCTTAAAAAATAAAAATAAAATACGTCATGTATTTTACCTTGTTTTTCATATTCATCTAACTTTTTCATTATGATTTGTATCATGACTTCCTGCAGGCCAAGTCATCTAATCATTGTATAACTAATTTTATTTCTGTCATTTTTGCTTTTGTTTGCTGCACTTTTGTCTTTGATGGACAATTTCTTCTCCTGATTATAATTTTTTATGATGTCACCTGGGCTTTTTGTCAGAAGTCAACCTAGGCACTTCACATTCTGTGCTTGCACTGAGTAAGAGATGCACAGGTTCCAGTCACTGAAAGACTAATAGGACAGGTTGATTACTGAGTATGATGAACACTCGCTGATTGCTCAGTGGTTTGTGGACTGAAGAGCTAGCAGTGAAGTTTGTGCTTTATGCAAATACTCATACTTAATACACCATGGGAACGGAAATAGGAACCATGCTGTTGGCAACTGGTGTTATTTAACTAAATTGTGGTAACAAAAGTGCACATATTGGACACATCCAAGAGAGTGCAGCTTGGCCTATATAGCAATGACACCAAACAAACAAGTGAGAAAAAGAGGATTCTAGCCCTAACCTACATGAACTGTCTGACCTGTCTGAAAGTGAGATGCTCTCTGTACTTGAAGACTCTTCCCTTTGGAAGATGGTTTACACAGTGTAGTGACTTAGAAATTTGTTTTACTTTACACAAGTGGAACAATTAGCATTCTCGGGTGCTTAACGATAGATAATGCCTTGTTTACTCTCTGTTATACAGGGTGGCTCCCACAACGGACATGAGAAGTGTGAAGTCTTCTAACTCAAATATTAGCAGCACAGCAATATTAAAAGGTGACATCCTGACACTCCTAACGTGCTCGCCGTCCCACATAGGGTACAAACCAACACGTGTCACATACTTTGCTTTGAAGCCACTTTGATATGGGTTCCAAGAAAAATTTCTTGTTTTCTAGTAACTGAATTTAAAATGTTGAAGCTACATGACAGCAACGAATGGACAGGAGAGAATGATGCATTCTGGAAGTCAACATCCAAGATGCTGACACAGTAGCTGTACAAGTATATGATGGCTTTCCCCTTGATTCTTACTGTTTCCACAGAAGAGACAATTTTTCAGTTTCAACCAGGAGCAAACGACATATGAGAACATTCAAGATTCTTTGCTAACTCATTCCCTCCCCACATCTCCAGAAGGTATAATATATTGGATCAATGAGTTGGGGCAAAGAAATTGAACTTTATCTTTGGCCCCTTCTGGTTTGCGTTTTAAATATTTTACTTACTTATTTACTTATTTGAGAGCATATGGACATGCAAGACAAAAAAAAATAAAAAATTTCCATCTGCTGGTTCACTGCCCAAATGCCACAACAGCCGTAACTAGAGCAGGCTAAAGCCAGGACCTGAACCCTCTGTGTCTCCTACATGGATGGGAAGGACCCAAGTAATTGAGCCATCCCCTGCTGCTTCCTAGAGTACGTGTAAGTGGAAAACTGCCACAGCAGTCAAAGCAGCGAACTGAATCCAGGCCCTCCAGTGTGAGATGTGAGTATCTTCACGGCTGGATGAATTGCACCACAAAGGGACAAAGCTATATTGCAGTTCTAGTGTCATTCATTCAAACTACATTTTGGAAATTATGATGTCCTTTGTAATTCCTAAGAAGCCCCCTAAGAAAATACCTTATTTCCTGACATATGTGGCAAGGCAACCTCTACTCTGTAGCCAAAACTGGTAGGATTAGTGAGTGCCTGGCCAATGCAGAGATTGGTATGAGCTCTTCTGTCCATAGATGAGAAGCTGCCTTATCACTTTCGTGTTACTAATAAGCCAGTGTCTGGGTCTCCAACATTTTCTGAGTCCTATTTCTCAATGGTTCTGAATACAGAAAGAGAAAAAGGATTATTCTTTTGCTACCTAGATCCTCAGCATTAACGAACTTCCTAAAGTCTAAAAAGAAGAGTGATGAGTTAGGATAGCAAAAGGGCTTATTTATATTTTTAGGTTGAAAAATCAAGAAAACAAAAGAAAACTGTCCAGGAAGTTAAGTTTTAAATGTGAAATATTTTGGAGGTGAAAACAGTTCCTTTGGAGTTCTGATTTTTTTTTTCAGAAGGGATGTTCTAAGAGCAAAGGGTAAAAACTTACCATTTTGTTAAAAACTTCCAGAAGAGTGTCTTGTCTCTGATAAATGTGCAATTACTATTGTTGAATCAGCTTATCTGATTTAACAGTTTGTCTTCAACTTTTAAAACTTTTATTATTTTTTGCATATGAATCTGCCTTAAGTGCCTATATTTTAAACTTTTCCCAAAAAATGTACACCAGGAGGATACTTCCAAATTTTTCAGTAATCAAGAGTAGACATTATGTCAGTGTCATTCACATTTTAATGTGCATTTAGATATTGAAACAGATTTGTAATTACAATTCTGCATTTCTTCTAGTGATAATTATACACAAGGTAATAAGCTATAAAAAATGTCCATGTACTTTCTAAATCAAATAAATAAACTGAAAGGAAATGGCTCTTAAAAAAAGTAAAATGGGATTAAAAACAGTATTCAAGTACACAATTTAAAATTTAACCTAGGGCAGAGCATTGTGGGGAAGCTGGTTAAGTCGCTGTTTGGGATGCCCACATCCCATATCAAAGTGCTGCCTGGAGTTCTGATGCTCCACTTCCAATCCAGCTCTCTGCATATGCTCGGAGGAAGCCACAGATGATGGCTCAGGTACTTGGGTCCCTGCCATCCACTTGGGAGACCTGGGTAGAATTCCAGGATCCTGTTGTTGGCCTGGTTCAGATTTGGCTGTAATGGCCATTTGAGGGGTCAACTAGAGGATGGAAGATCGATCTCTCTCTCTCTCTCTCTCTCACCTGTCACTTTGCCTTGAAATAAATAAATAAATAAATAAATCTTTTAAAAAGTTTTTAAAGCTGGTTGTAGAAGGAACACTCCTCAACACAATCAAGGAAATTTATGACAAGCCCATGGCCAGAATCCTACTGAATGGGGAAAAGTAGGAAGCAATCTCACTGAGATCCGGTACCAGACAAGGATGCTCACTCTCACCATTGCTATTCAATATAGTCCTGGAAGTTTTTGCCAGAGCCATTATGCAAGAAAAAGAAATCAAAGGGATATACATTGAAAAGGAGAAATTCAACTACCCCTATTTGTAGATGACAGGATTCTATATATAGGGGATCCAAAAGCCTCCACCAAAGGACTACTGAACTCATAGAACAGTTTGGTAAAGTAACGGGATATAAAATCAACACCAAAAATAAAGAGCCTTTGTATACACAGACACTACCAAGGCTGAGATTGATCAATCCCATTCAGAATAACTAGAAGAAAAATCAAGTAACTTGGAACAAATTTAACCAAAGATGTCAAAGATCTCTAAGATGAAAATTATAAAACATTAAAGAAAGGAATAGAAGATAAAAAAAAAGGAAAAAATCTTCCATTTTCATGGACTGGAAGAATCAATATCATCAAAATTTCCATTCTTTTGAAAGCAATTTAAAGATTCAATGCGATGCAAATCAAAATACCAAAGACATTCTTCTCAGATACAGAAAAAATGATGCTGAAATTCATATGGAGGCAGGAGACCTCAAATAGCTAAAGCAATTTTTATACAACAAAAACAAAGCCAGAGGCATCACAAAACCATATTTTAAGACACACTACAAGGCGGTTATAATCAAAACAGCCAGGTACTGGTACAAAATAGATTGGTAGACCAACTGAACAGAATAGAAACACCAGAAACTAATCCAAACATCTACAACCAACTTATATTTGACCAAGGAGCTAAAACCAATCCCTGGATCAAAGACAGTCTATTCAACAAATGGTGCTGGGAAAACTGGATTTCCACATGCAGAAGCCTGAAGCAGGACCCCTACCTTACACATTACACAAAAATCCACTCAATATGGGTTAAAGTCCTAAATCTACAACCCAACACCATCAAATTATTAGAGAACATTGGGGAAATCCTGCAAGACACTGCCACAGGCAAAGAGTTTTTGGAAAAGACCACAGAGGCACAGGCAGGCAGTCAAATCCAAAATTAACAAATGGGATTGCATCAAATTGAGAAGTTTCTGTATGGCAAAGTTCTGTATGGCAAAAGAAACAGTCAGGAAAGTGAAGAGGCAACTGACAGAAAGGGAGATATTATTTGCAAACTATGCAACTGATAAACGATTAATAATCAGAATCTACAAAGAGATCAAGAAGCTCCAACAACAAAACAAACAACCCAGTTAAGGGATGGGCAAAGGACTTAAACAGACATTTTTCAAAAGAGGAAATCCAAATGGCCAACAGAACATGAAAAATGCTCAGGATCACTAACCATCAGGGAAATGCAAAAACCACAGTGAGGTTTCACTTCACCCCAGTGGCTTTCATACAGAAATCAACAAACAACAAATGCTGGGAGGATGTGGTGAAAAAGGTACTATAATCCGCTGCTGGTGGGAATGCAAACTGGTGAAGCCACTATGGAACATAGTATGAAGAGACCTCAAAAATATGAATATACCTACCATATGACCCAGCCATCCCACTCCTGGGAATATTACCTGCACTTCCATGTTTATTGCACCTCAATTCACAACAGCTAGGACATTGAGTCAACCTAAATGCCCATCAACCGAAGACTGGATAAAGAAATTATGAGATGGCCGGCGCCGCGGCTCACTAGGCTAATCCTCCGCCTAGCGGCGCCGACACACCGGGTTCTAGTCCCGGTTGGGGTGCCAGATTCTGTCCCGGTTGCCCCTCTTCCAGGCCAGCTCTCTTCTGTGGCCAGGGAGTGCAGTGGAGGATGGCCCAGGTGCTTGGGCCCTGCACCCCATGGGAGACCAGGAAAAGCCACTGGCTCCTGGCTCTGCCATCGGTCAGCGCCGTGCGCCGGCGCGCGGCGCGCGCGCCGACCGCCACGGCCATTGGAGGGTGAACCAACGGCAAAGAAGACCTTTCTCTCTGTCTCTCTCTCTCACTGTCCACTCTGCCTGTCAAAAAAAATAAAAAAAAAAATAAAAATTAAAAAAAAATAAATAAAAAGAAATTATGAGATACACTCTATGGAATACCACACAGGGGTAAAATAAATTAAATCTGGTCATTTGCAACAAAATGGCTGAATCTGGGAAGACATCATACTTAGTGAAATAAGCCATTTTCAAAGGAACAAATACCCTATGTTCTCCCTGATCTGTGATAACTAACAGAGCACCTGAAACGAAATCTGTAGAAAGAAGTGAAAGTGACACTCAGAGAAGGGGCTGACTTAGCTGCTCTTGTCTTGACTGTCAAGGAACAGCTTTGTTTGTTTGTTTTTTCTTTTTTTTAATTCATGCTATTTGTTGAACACTTTACGTAACAGAGTTAATCATATGTGTATAAAGCCAACTGAAAATAGATCTCAGTACAAAACAAGAGCCAGAATAAGAGAAGGAGGAGGAAGTTTGCAATTGTGAAGCTGTATATTTCTGCCACACATTCCTACAGACTTACTTCTAAGGGTAGAGTTTAAAAATTTGTTATGGGATCCCAATTCCCATTAAGCTTGCTGGTAAAATGCCATCTTAATTGTTAAAGTGATCATATTAAGTGTTAAAGTGAATATACAAACAGGATTAAGTGTTAAAGTGATCGTATAAATAGGATCGTGTGTTAAGAGCCTCAGTGGTCACTGACATCATACATAAGAATGTCAATTGTTAATTAACAACAGGAGCCACTGTGCACTAACTCCCCATGCAGTACCTCTGACCTCAATGAGTTGTATTTTTGAGAATTACCTATAAAACTAGTTCTCAAACAAGTTTTTTGTGTGTGTATGTGTGTGTGTGCAACTGTTGAAATATTTACTTAGTGCCGGTGCTGAGGCTCACTAGGCTAATCCTCCGCCTTGCGGCGCCAGCACACCGGGTTCTAGTCCCTGTCGGGGAGCCCGGATTCTGTCCCGGTTGCCCCTCTTCCAGGCCAGCTCTCTGCTGTGGCCAGGGAGTACAGTGGAGGATGGCCCAAGTACTTGGGCCCTGCACCCCATGGGAGACCAGGAGAAGCACCTGGTTCCTGCCTTCAGATCAGCGTGGTGCGCCGGCTGCAACACGCCAGCCGCGGCAGCCATTGGAGGGTGAACCAACGGCAAAAGGAAGACCTTTCTCTCTGTCTCTCTCTCTCACTGTCCAAACTGTCAAAAACAAAAAAGAAAGAAAAGAAATCTTTACTTAGTATAGAGGTGGTCTTCTGTGTAGAAAGTTAATTAAAGATGAATCTTAATGGAGAATGGGACTGGGAAGGAGAAAGGGGTGAAGCGAAGGTTGAGTGTGGGTGGGAGGGAGAGTATGGTGGAAAGAACAACTATATTCCTAAAGTTGTACTAATGAAATTTGTATTCCTTAAAAAATAAATTCAAATAGAAGTTTTAATCTCTGATTTAAAATCTTTATTTGTGTGAATTTTTCAATATAGCCAAAAATTTTTCTCTCTGTATAGTCTTATTAAAAATAAGACTATGGAGCTCGTCACTAATATACAATCTTAATACTATTAGAAAATTTAAAAATATAAAAGCAAAGTTTACTCAGATCTACTTTTAAGTGAACAAGGTAAAGTAAGTTGTATTCAACAATCACAAAAGTAAACGTGTTGCTTGTGAAAATTCTTTGAACATAACAAAAATTGTCACCTTTCTTATCATTGGTTGTGACTCTCTGCAAATAATACAGAAGCTGGGGTGTAGCCCAGGGGATAGCACTTGAATGCTGGTTCTCCCAGCCTGGGGGCCAGGACTGCCCAGTGCTAAGTCAGGCCTCTGATTTCCCTGAATCAAACCAATGGGCAAAATGTTCTCAAAGCAGAGTTTGTTTATTTCGCTTCCACAGAGTCTTCTCCAGACTGGTGTTCAGTGCCACATGGAAAAAAGAGCATCCAGTGGTCCACTTTAACATAATTTTTCCTCCCAATACCTTGGGAGAACAAACGTGATAAAATAAGCATTTATTCAATGCAAGTACTAATTCAATACCCTTCCTGAAAGAGATTAATTTAGGAACTATATTTAAAAGACACACATTTCGTAGAAAGCAGTGAACTCCTATTCATTGTGCTCTGCTTCAAATCCTGCTGTGATTGGGATCTTGATGATGTGTCGTTAGTGTGTGTGTGCTCAGCATTATATATTTCTGATCACATAAATACTTTATAATTCCTGTATTTTTTGACAGGTGGTGATCGGTATGGATTATTTGCAAGGATTTTTTGTTAATAATGTTGGTAATATTTGACCATCTCATTGATTTAGACTCTGAACAGACTAGTGTAAGATCACACCACCATGCTGCATTTCCAAGCAATGAAACAGTGATTTTACGAAAATATATACTCTAACTTATTCCTTTTGTGATATAAAATTGCACATTGAGTGAGCTGACATAATTAAATTGCCTGTGTATCTAGATGACTTTTTAATAATAAGAAGAAAGCCCTGGAGCACTTAAATGATTTGGTACATTTGTTCAAACAAGGCATTCAATAGTATCTATTCAAATTCATTCATTCTTTTGGCTTCTGAACAAAGAAAGGTATTATTAGCTGCTTAGAATGATATTTCATGCAGTGAATTTGTTATTCTTTCTCATTAAAATGCTACTCACTGGTTGTTGCAAGTATCATAATTCCAGAGCTACCTGTATGTTACAGGAGTATTTCTCCTTTCCCCTCACCTCACAGGTAATCATGCCTACATCCACTACCATTGAAAAACAGTCATTCTCAGCTTTAATAACGAATTGGAAACCACTCATTTGATAATTTCCAGCATATGGTAAACCTATAACTCTGCATACTTCATGCCTGGATCCTTAGAAATCTATTTATTTATTTCATCTACAAATATACTGAGTGACTACATGCAATATTTCAGAAGCAGCAGAATAAAATCCTCCTATTCACTGAATTTTTATTATGATAGTATTGACTTCTATTTCTTTATTAGGTTGCATGTAGAGAAGAAATCTGTTATATTTTTTCCAGAAAAAATAATATTAATCCACAGAACTGAAAGATTTGTAGGATGTTGAAAGATACTGCACCTAAATTTTTCAAAAAAAGATAAAAATTATGTTTGTTTAATGAATCTTACAGACCAGTTATGTGGCCAGAGAGCTGAGCCACTGTTTTCAATGCCAGCATCCCATATCAGAGTGCTAATTTGGATCCTGGCTGCTTTGCTTCCCATCCAGTTTTCTGCTACATCAGATGGTCCTAGTACTGGAGCTTCTCTCAAGCATGTGCAAGACCAGGGTGGAGGGTCTTGCACCTGGTTTTCTCCTGGCCCAGACTTGACAGTTGTGTCCACTTGCAGAGTAAGCCAATAACAATGGAAGGAACTTCTCTCTCTCTGTTACCCTACCTTTCAAATAGATAAATTATTTAAGTTTAAGAAATTTCAAAATTTTTAACTTACGTCAGCTTAAACACAGTGCATTAACAGTTACTATGCCTATTTTTAGAAGTCCACAGAGAAATCTTTAAAAAATAAATAAATAAAAATTGGAGGCTGGCACTGTGGCATAGTGGGTAAAAACTGCTGCTTGTAGTGCTGACATCCCATATGGGCACCGGTTCCAGTCCTGGCTGCTCCACTTCCAATCCAGCTCTCTGCTCTGGCCTGGGGAAGCAATGGAAGATGGCCCAAGTCTTTGGGCCCCTGCACCCACGTGGGAAACTTGGTAAAAGCTCCTGGTTTCTGGCTTTGGATTGGCACAGCTCCAACCATTGTAGCTGTTTGGGGAGTGAACCGCCAGATGGAAAAATTCTCTCTCTCTCTGCCTCTCCACAACTCTGCCTTTCAAATCAAATAAATAAATCTCAAAAAAAAAAAAATCCATAGACCTCTCAGATAATACATTTTCTAGGAAGACTACAATCATTTCTAAGCTGAATTAAATTATAGCTTTAAAGGTAAGAATTAAAAAACAATATAGTCACCAGGAAAGTGGTGGATAAGGAAATCTGCAATTGTATCCCTCCAGAAAAAGCGTTGTAGACACTGGGAAAAACTAACATTGTCAAAGTGCGGAAATGCTGAATTTTTTCCAAAGGCTTACTACAACAATATGGTTGATGCTTACTCGGGAAACAATTGGATGTTGGTAAGAACAGTGAGACTGGTAGCACTTTAACTCACCCCATTGCAAACTCCCACTTTCCCACTCAGTGGCAGTGTTGAAAAATATCAGCTTCCTTTCCAGTGACAGAGGAACAGATTGGGCATCGCTCACGTCGAAGTGAAGCTATTTGTTTTGACCTTAATGGGGGCTCCTTGGAAGACTGGCTCGGTGGGTTTATCATTCTTTCACCTGACGCGGAACTTGCCCAGTGCTAAAGTTGCTACTCAGAAAGAAATGAGAGTTTACACATGCTGAAAACATTTGTAGGCAAATGTTTTAGACTTCAGAGAACACAGCTAGGGCAAATAATAGAACGGTGTAAAACTTGGCAGAAATAACTGGGAGGCCGGCGCCGTGGCTCAATAGGCTAATCCTCTGCCTGCGGCGCCATCACCCTGGGTTCTAGTACTTGTCAGGGCACCGGATTCTGTCCCGGTTGCCCCTCTTCCAGTCCAGCTCTCTGCTGTGGCCCTGGAAGGCAGTGGAGGATGGCCCAAGTGCTTGGGCCCTGCACCCCATGGGAGACCTGGAGAAGCACCTGGCTCCTGGCTTCGGATCTGCGCAGAAGGCCAGCCGTGGCGACCATGAGGGGAGTGAACCAACGGAAGGCAGACCTTTCTCTCTGTCTCTCTCTCTCTCACTGTCCACTCTGCCTGTCCAAAAAAAAAAAAAAAAAAAAAAAAAAAAAAGAAATAACTGGGAAATAAACATGGAGTTTGAAAAATTATGTACAAAAGGATCAAATTTCTAGAATTGCCAAATTATAATATAAAAATTGTTCAGGGACCAGCGCTGCGGCTCATTAGGCTAATCCTCCACCTTGCAGTGCCGTCACATCAGGTTCTAGTCCCGGTCAGGGTGCCGGATTCTGTCCCGATTGCCCCTCTTCCAGGCCAGCTCTCTGCTGTGACCCGGGAGTGCAGTGGAGGATGGCCCAAGTGCTTGGGCCCTGCACCCCATGGGAGACCAGGAAAAGCAACTGGCTCCTGGCTTCAGATCAGCTCAGTGCGCCAGCCACAGCGCGCTCGCTGTGGTGGCCATTGGAGGGTGAACCAACGGCAAAGGAAGACCTTTCTCTCTGTCTCTCTCTCTCTCACTGTCACTCTGCCTGTCAAAATAAATAAATAAATAAATATAAATAAAAAAAGAAAAAAGAAAAATATTATTCAGTATGTAACTGAAAATGAAAGGGTATACAAAGAAATGAGGGATAATAACCCATTTTCAGAGGAAAGAGAGCAATCAATTGGACAAAAACATTAATAAATCTTTTCATGAATTAAATAACTAGAGAAACACTGTCTAAAGAATTACAATAATGTATTAGAATAGTATTTCAACAAGGGGAATGTTTTTTTTTTTATCTTTTATTTAATGAATATAAATTTCCAAAGTACGACTCATGGGTTACAATGGCTTCCCCCCCATACCGTCCCTCCCACCCACAACCCTCCCCTTTCCCACTCCCTCTCCCCTTCCATTCACATCAAGATTCATTTTCTATTATCTTAATATACAGAAGATCAGCTTAGTATACCTTAAGTAAGGATTTCAACAGTTTGCTCCCACACAGAAACATAAAGTGAAAAATAATAGATGATTTTTTTAAATGATGATGAAATCAGATCAGACCTATTGTCATGTTTAATCCCAGTGAGAGTCAAGTTGGGAATTGATAATTTCTTTTTTTTTTTTTTTTTTTTACAGAAGATCAGTTTAGTGTACATTAAGTAAAGATTTCAATCGTTTGCACCCCCATAGAAACACAAAGTGAAATATACTGTTTGAGTACTCGTTATAGCATTAAGCCTCAGTGTACAGCACATTAAGGACAGAGATCCTACATGAGGAGTAAGTGCACAGTGACTCCTGTTGTTGACTTTACAAATTGACACTCCTCAACAAGGGGGAATGTTAATACAGAGAGAGAAATATCAAAACTATCAAGCAGGAGTTATCAAATCCAGAATATATTAATTGATATGAAAAATTTAATATAGGAATTCAACAGTGAATTCAAGTAGAAAGAAAGAATCATTGAAACTGAAGATAGATCTTTTGAGTTCGTCCAGTCTGTGGAACAGAAACAAGAACAGAGAAAACTGAAAAAAGTCACAGATTTAGATGCCTAATTATGTAGTCTGAGAATTTCAAAACAAGAGAAATGGAAAACAAGAGAAAAAAAATAATACTTGAAAAATATTCTGCTAAAGCCCAAATTCATTGAAAAACATTATTTACATTCAGAAAAGCTTATGAAGCTCAAATCAAAATAAGTTCGAAATATATCTATAACTAAATTCTTCATAATCAAATTGTCAATAGACAAACACAACAGAAGAATCTTGAAAGCAGCATCAAATAAGGTAATCATCACACATATTACTTGAGGCTAATTCTCAGTAGGAGTAACAGCTGATTTCACATCAGAAAACCTACAGGCAGTGAGATGAAAAATTCAAGGCACTGAAAGAAAAAAACTGCATACAAGAAATTGGTATTGGGAAAAATGAATTTTCAGACAAAGGAGCAAACAAGATATCCTCATATTAAAACAAAGTTTGTCACTTGTAGATCAACCCTACAATGAAGGCTACAGGGAGCTCTCCAAGATGACATCAACCCA
The DNA here is from genome assembly GCF_964237555.1 of Oryctolagus cuniculus. NCBI lineage: Eukaryota > Metazoa > Chordata > Mammalia > Lagomorpha > Leporidae > Oryctolagus > Oryctolagus cuniculus. The sequence goes on from NW_027208290.1 coordinate 61,049, forward strand.
AATCTACATAAGGAAATTAAGAACACCAGTAAAAGTAACTGTATGGGCAAATACAGAAGAAACATTTTCTTTGTTAGTAAGTCCTTTTTTATATTTTATCTAATTTAAAGGACAATTGCATAATGCAATAATTATAAATCTATACTATGGCTACACAATGTATGTAAATAAATTTATAATATTAGCAGCACCAAACAGGGTCAAATCTATACTGTTGTTTTTTTAAATTTACTATTGATATTAATATGCCATTTATTCTACTTAGATTGTTATAAATTATGGTGTCATTTGTAATTCCTAAGAAAATAACTAAAAAAATTATAGCAAAAACAATGACAAAGGATTAAAATATTGCATTGTAAAATATCCATTTAAAACAATATGAGACAGTTAAAAAATGAATGAGAAACCAAAATATATAAGGAATAGACAACAAAAAGTGAAACGAAATGAATAATCCTTTCTACATTAATTACCACATTACATGTAAATAGATTAAATCCTCATATTAAAATACAGAGTTTGTTGGCATAGATAAAAAAAAATCTAATACATGCTATATACAAGAGACTTATTTTAGATCCAAAGATGCATAGAGATTTTTAAAAAATTAAAAAAATTTATATTCAAACAAAAAGGATCTGTAATGCTTATGCTTAAGTTGTATATAATAAAATTCAATATGAAAATTGTTATTAGAGAAAAAGAAGGGCATTGTTTAATAATACAAAGGTCAATCTATTAAGAAAATACAGCTACTGTAAACATATATGTAAATAACAATATAATCTCAAAATACATGAAGCACAAAATGATAGACATGAACAAAAATAATCTTCGAGGGGCCGGTGCGATGCAGCAGGCATTATTTGCCACACCAGCATCCCTATCAGAATGCCAGTTTGAGTGTTCTGCTTTCAATCCAGCTTCCTGCTAATGCAGGCAGGAAGGCAGTGGATGATGGCTCAACCATGTGGGCACCTGTCACCCACGTGGGAGATCTGCAAGGAATTCCTGGCTCTTGGCTTCAGTATGAACCAGCCCCAGCTATTGTGGGCTTTTGAGGAGTGAACCAGGGGACAAAAAATTTCTCTCTCTCTTTCTGCCTTTCAGATAAATAATTAAATAAATCTTTAAAACTTAGTAGTTGCTTGAGACTCCAATGACTTTTTTTTTAAATAAGGAATAGAAAAACCAGTATGAAGAGCAGCAGGAAAATACAAGGGATCTTTAAAAACTTTGTGAGAAATGTGTATTGTAGAAAACTATGCGGGAATTTCAAACTTTTTTTGCACCAAAATAAAATTTATTTTCCAGTGTCTGTCTTCATGAACAACTGTACTGTCATAGAAATCACCAATCAACAGAGGCCAGTGCTCTGGCGCAGCGGGTAAAGCCACCGCCTGTACTGCAGTGGTTTGAGACCCAGCTGTTCCGCTCCTGATCCAGCTCCGTGCAATGTGCCTGGGGAAGCAGCAGAAGTGGCCCAAGTGGGAGACCTGGAAGAAGCTTCTGGCTCCTGGCTTCAGTCTGGGCCAGGCCTGGTTATTGCAGCCATCTGGGGAATGAACCAATAGAATCTCTCTCTGCCTTTCAAATAAATAAAATCTTTTGAAAAAAAAATGGCCAATAATCCATGGAAAGTTGTTCTACATCATAAGCCACTGGGGAAACACAAATCAAAACCACAATAATGGCCGGCGCCGTGGCTCACTAGGCTAATCCTCCGCCTAGCGGCGCCGGCACACCGGGTTCTAGTCCCGGTCGGGGCGCCGGATTCTGTCCCGGTTGCCCCTCTTCCAGGCCAGCCCTCTGCTGTGGCCAGGGAATGCAGTGGAGGATGGCCCAGGTGCTTGGGCCCTGCACCCCATGGGAGACCAGGAAAAGCACCTGGCTCCTGGCTCCTGCCATCGGATCAGCGCGGTGCGCCGGCCGCAGCGCGCCGACCGCGGCGGCCATTGGAGGGTGAACCAATGGCAAAGGAAGACCTTTCTCTCTGTCTCTCTCTCTCACTGTCCACTCTGCCTGTCAAAAAAACAAAAACAAAAACAAAAACATAAGATGCTATTTCCTATCTTCCAGCATATATAAATATATACTTATATGCTATTTGTATAGTACATATATATGTGTGTGTGTTTATTACATATATGTGTATATATATATATAAGTTGGTGAGTGTGCAGAGAAATTGGAACTTTTTTTTTTTTGACAGGCAGAGTGGACAGTGAGAGAGAGAGAGAGAGAGAAAGGTCTTCCTTTGCCATTGGTTCACCCTCCAACGGCCGCCGCGGCCGGGGCACCACGCTGATCCGATGGCAGGAGCCAGGTACTTACCCTGGTCTCCCATGGGGTGCAGGGCCCAAGCACCTGGGCCATCCTCCACTGCACTCCCTGGCCACAGCAGAGAGCTGGCCTGGAAGAGGGGCAACCAGGACAGAATCCGGTGCCCCAACCGGGACTAGAACCCGGGGTGCCGGCGCTGCAAGGCGGAGGATTAGCCTAGTGAGCCGCAGCGCCGGCCGAAATTGGAACTCTTATACCTTGCTGATGGGAAAGAATAATACTGTGTGGAAAAAACAATCAGTGAGTTTTAAAAAGTTAAACATAGAATTACTGTATGCCCAGCAGCTCTGCTATTACCAGGTACACTCTTGAGAGAATATACTTCAGATGTTAACCCAGAAGGCTGTAAATGGTTATTTCTAGAGGTATTTTCTACAGAAATCAAAAACTGAAAATACTCCAATTGTCCATGATCTCAGAAATACATATAGAAAACTGTAATGTACAGCCTTACAATTGAATATCACTCAGTCCTAAAAAGTAATCGTATGGTATGCATAAACCTTTAAAAGTTACACTAATTTAAAGAACTTAAAAGGTAAAATATTGTGATTCCACTTGTATGAAATGCTGAGAATACACAAATTCATGGGGACACAGTTATCCTTGGATGAGGGAAGTTACAGAGGGTGAATTTGGAGCTGATTATATTAGGCTGGGGCTTCTTTTTAGAATAATGGGAACACCATGGAATTAGATGTGGTGATGATCACTTAGCATGGTGAGTATACCAAAAAGCATTAAGTGCAGAGCGTTGTCCCTCAAGAGCCATGGAGATTTGTTTAATGTACAGCCTGTACGTGCACATTTTACACCTATTTGGGATAATCCATTACGTACTCTACTTAGAAGTAACTTACTTAGTACTTACTTAGAAGTACTTACTTGGTAGTAAGTACTACTTAGAAGCAACTTCAGAGATGGTAATTAGTTTATGACTAAGGATAATCTGTTCCATTTTGTGAAGTTGTATATTTTACAGTTTTCAATAGTCTTAATCCTTTAGGATCAGTGATTGAATTCATTATGAGTCCATGTGTATTCATATCCAATTCACACTTTTCTACTTTGTGTTCATCATCAACATGAAAGACTATTGGTTCTAGAAATACACATGTGAGTATTTTTTTTGTCTTTTGGTTCATAGATATGTATATATATTTGTTATGCTACAGCAACTCACATATATTTATATGTTTGAGTATGAACTCACTTTTAAAATTTCAGGGAAAAAGATACAATCAAACTGGAAAGTATATGCGATAAATAATTTTGAGGAAAAGTGTCAAATATTAAAGTTAGATAAGAAATAAAAATATGAATCCCTTGAGGAAGATAAGAGATATAAATATTAAGTACTGTAATTAAAATACAATCTTCCCTAAATAAAATTTTTAAATAATTTGGAACTGTACAATGAAAAAGAATCCACTTAGTAAGCATTCTAATCCATAATAACCAATAGCAAAACATATTCAAAAATATTACTGAATGTTAGAAAGGAAAATTGTTCTTTGACAACCAAGCTTATGAGGAAAATTAAAATGAGATTATCTAGCACTTTCAACAGAAATGCTACATCAGCAGAAAAAAAAGTAGCATACTTAAGAAACTCGGTGAAAGAAAATGTAACCCAAGCACTTTATATCCAGGAAAAATTAACTTTTAAGTATAAAGAGCACAGGTGAAATGCTGTGGACATGAAAGAACTCTTTTGTTCCTATTATGTCTCCCTGAGGGGAATACACCAGAGGTATTAGCATAAGGATCAGGGATGAGTGCTAAAGTTACAGTTATTTGAAAACCTAAAACTAAGTTGGGGGTAAGACTGAAAGAACATAGTGTGTAGTGCAGTGTGCAGTGTTTGTATAACACTGAAAAACTAGGTAGAGGAAAAAATGTCAAAAGGCAACAAAAAAGTGACTGGGGCCCACGCGTTCTCCCACTCCCCTTAGTCACGGTCTCAGGTATTGGTGCTGGTGTGAGCAGGCGGTGACGTCCAGGTGAACATAAAGTGTGGGAGTTTGAAGTTGATGGCCATTTATTCATTCCCTAAGAGAGTTTTTCAAATTTAGTTCATACTCAATAAACATCTGTTTAACATCAGTTGTACAGCTGACAATGCTTATTGCTATGATTCACAAAAGAAAATATATCACCAAAAATAAAGCCTCTAATAAAAATAAGTTTAAAGTGTGAGCTGGTCTTACACCTTTACCCAGCAGATCAAAAAATACGAATGGTATTTAGGGTATTAATGAGACTGGCTTTCATTCAGTTAGGCACTGTTCTCTTTTCCTCATAGCATAGGAGGTATCTGTGAGTAGAACATGCCTGACTCCTGTTAGAGCTGGTATTATTTTTTAACGTTTACTTGTTTTTTTTTTTTTTATTTTTAATTGAAAGATAGACAGACTGAGATTTTGCATCTGTTGTTTCACTTACCAAATGACTGAAACAGGCATGGTTGGACCAGGCTGAAGCCAGAAGCCAAGAACTCCATCCAGTTTTCCCAAATGAATAGCAGGGAGCCGGCGCTGTGGCTCACTATGCTAATCCTCCGCTGAGCGGTGCCGACACACTGGGTTCTAGTCCCAGTCGGGGCGCCGGATTCTGTCCCAGTTGCCCCTCTTCCAGGCCAGCTCTCTGCTGTGGCCAGGGAGTGCAGTGGAGGATGGCCCAGGTGCTTGGGCCCTGCACCCCATGGGAGACCAGGATAAGTACCTGGCTCCCGCCATCGGATCAGCGCGGTGCGCAGGCCGCAGCACGCCAGCCGCTGCGGCCATTGGAGGGTGAACCAACGGCAAAAGGAAGACCTTTCTCTCTGTCTCTCTCTCTCTCACTGTCCACTCTGACTGTCAATAAATAAATAAATAAATAAAATGAATAGCAGGCATTCATTGTCCCATCCTCTGCTGCCTCCCAGAGTGCGCATTCGCATGAAGCTGGATCAGAAGCAGAGTAGCTAAGACTCAAACCAAGTACTCCAAAAAGGGATGCAGTTGTACCAAGCAGAGACTTAAACCACTGATCCTAACACCTGCCCCATACAGCCAGCATTATTAATAGTCGTTTGTCTCAAACTAAAACCTCTAGCCATCCAAATAATTTAATTTAACATATCAAACTTATTCTGGAAACATTTTGATCACTAACTTTTTACATTTCTACAGCTTCATAAGAGTTCAAAGTAGCAAAATAAAATATATCAGAAAGTCATAAGATGATTTCCTTAGTAAAATTATATAAGGATAATAACTGAGTCTTCCTAAGAAAAAAAATAACTGTATTGTTTGGGGAAAGCCCTTGTGAAAGCTGACTTACAATTGGGCCTTAACAGAGAAACAGTACTTTGAATGGTTAAACACAAAAGTAACACATTATATACATGGGACACACTGGTACTTTTCAAATCGGCTTTAGCACAAAGCGGTACTTCAAAAACTCTGTGGAGAAATGAAATTTAAAGATAAATTCTTGGGGCTGGTGCCGTGGCTCACTTGGTTAATCCTCCGCCTGCGGCGCTGGCATCCCATATGGGTGCCGGGGTCTAGTCCCAGTTGCTCCTCTTCCAGTCCAGCTCTCTGCTGTGGCCCAGGAGTGCAGTGGAGGATGGCCCAAGTGCTTGGGCCCTGCACCCACATGGGAGACCAGGAGGAAGCACCTGGCTCCTAGCTTCAGATTGGCGCAGTGCGCTGGCCATAGCAGCCATTTGGGGGTGAACCAACAGAAGGAAGACCTTTCTGTCTCTCTCACTGTCTAACTCTGCCTGTCAAATAAAAAATAAATAAATAAATAAATAAATAAATAAAGATAAATTCTTATGCTGGAAAATAATTTTGGGAGCCAGTGCTGTGGCATAGTAAGTTAAGCCTCTGTATACAGAGCCAGCATCCCATATGGATATCGGTCCATGTCCAGCTTCTTCTCTTCCAATCTAGCTCTCTGTACCTATGGCTTGGGAAAGCAGTGGAGGATGGCTCAGGTGCCTAGGCTTCTGCACCCATATGGGATACCCAGAGGAAGCTCTTGGCTCTTGACTTTTGATCAGCCCAACTCCAGCTATTGATGCCATTTGGGGAGTGAACCAACAGATGGAAGACCTCTCTCTCTTTCTCTATGTAACTCTGCCTCTCAAGCAAATATTTAAAAAAAATTTTGAAATCCACCCATAATGTTCAATTATGTGCATTCCTCATGAACTTTTTGAAGACCTCTTGCATGTATGAATTTCAAAATTTTTTGCATCACAATAAACTTGCCTTTTAAATTCATTCTTCCTTCATTCTTCCGTAAGTTTTTTGAAGTACACTCATAAAATGTAAGCATTGATTTATTTATCATCCCTTAGACAAATACAATTAGATTCATTACTTTCTAGTTAGCACAGTGTTTTTAGATCACAATTATATGACACACAGCAAGTATTTTGTGATTTAGACATAAGGGCTAGAATTTAGTTGCATTGTCTGATTTTTTGCAGTACCAGAACAAAAATGAAAAACAAAACGATTAAAAAAAATCATGGTCCTCTTGGAATTTATTTTCTTATGGAGTGAACAGAAAATCAAATGAGTAAATAAGCTAATGAGGTAATTCATAACTTAACTATAAAACTACAGTATGTTACTTGAGAGAAATATGTGCAGAACAGGAATATGTGCATAACAGTGATTCCTGAAGCATAAAGGAAAGATAAAACAGGACATGGGAGGAGAAGCAGTGATTCGGTCACAAAAGTCAATAGGGTGCACTCGGTGACCCTGGTGATCCTGGAATAAAGATATGACACAAGTGAGATAACAGGCCTCAGGAAGACAGAGAATCAAGAGTCAAGTGTTCGGGGGCAGAACCCTGTCTGACCAGGCTCAAGGAAGAGTGAGGAGGCTGGTGTAAAGGGAGCAGGGGTGATAGGAATCTGGGGTGGAGACAGCGGTCATGGTCACTGTAGGCAGCTATTCTCCCCCTCTGGGTACAGACCATGACTTTGATGCTGAGTGAGATGCTGAACCAGAGTACACTATTGAGTACAGGAGCAGCATGCTCCAACCTCAGTGCTAACAGGATCATTTCCTTGCTGCACATGGATGCACTACAGAGTGACAAGGGCAAAGACAGGAGGACCAGAAAGTGAGCTATCACCAGAGGTGACAGCACACGCTGTGGGGTGGCCACACCAGGGGAGAGGTGAGTCTGTTTGCATAACACCCAGCTGCAGATTCACGATGGAGCTGAGAGATTACCTGGAGGGACGCTCCTCTGCACAGGCTCCTTCCGAAGGCGGATTGTGTCCAGAAAGGATCTGTTGGCAGGGAGCCACAGACACAAAAACGTATACATGGGGGCTGTGGGTGAGGAGAGCTGGGCTGGAGGGCAGTGCAAGGTGGAGGACTAAAAAGGAAAGAAGTTTGAGCCATGAATCAGTCTATGAAAAAAAATTTCCGAAGATGAGGTTTGTAAACTTCTGAGTGTAGAATTTTTGTTCTGATTGATACCAAGTCAGAAAATTCCCTCCTGTCGGAGAAGCGTTTGATAGTGCTGCATACAAAACTGTTTCAATTTTATAAAAAAGATCTTTTGATGGAGACAAGTGCTTGGCACAGCTGTTACAAAACCACCTGGGGAACACGTGCCCCAGCACCCCGTATCTGAGTGCCCGCGGTTGGGTCCCTTAGGGTTCCTCCTTCCTGCTAATGAGCACCCTGGGACGGAGCTAGTGATTCTCAAGTACGTGGGTCCCTGTCCTGACGTGGGAGACCTGAATTCCTGGCTCCTGGGTCCAGCCTAGCCCCAGACTGGCTGTTGCCTGTATTTGGGGAATGAGCCAGTAGGTGGAAGATCTCCATCCCTCTGTCACTCAGATAAAATGAAAATAAATACATAATAAAATTTGAAAACAAATTCTTTAAAAGGAAGAATATGAAATAGAATTTCATATAATTTTTGTGTTTGTATTCAGAAACCTATAGCATTTTTACAAACAGCAAGCATATAATTGTATTTGATCTCATACATTTTACGTATTCACAGGAAATAGTTCAATGAAAATGACGTAATGCACCCCAAAAATAAGGTTACCATTGGTAAATTGGGTAATGAATATCCTCCATTCAAGAAATATCAGAAATTTTCACATGAGCATTCAGATGCCTCTAATTTAGTGTTTTATATGAAGGAAAAATTTATGAATATAATTCTAAATTCCAAAATATTATTCTGGAAAATAAGCAATCCAATAAACTTAACATTAAATAGCATTGCCAAGTTTAGATTAGAATCTGGAATTAAAAATTTTAATTTTGAAGCAAAAGATAATTTTAAATTCAATTATTTTGAGGAAGAGTGAACTGTTTTCTTCTCTTTAAAATCAACACTGTGAATTATTAATAAGCATGAAGCCAAAATTTCTAAGAAACAATTGCTATCAAGTTGTGTCAGTGGAACCAGTATTGTGGCACAGCAGGTTAAGTAGTGGATTAGGATGCCAACATCCCTTATCAGAGTGCTGGTTCATGTCCGTTCCATTCCAGTTCCTGCCCAGTTTTCTGCTAATGTGCCTTGGCAGGCAGCAGAAGATCACCCCAGTACTTGGGCCCTTGCCACCCAAGTGGGAGACCTGGATGGAATTCCTGGCTCTTGGCTTTGGCCTGGCCCAGAGACCTGGCTGTTGTGGTCATTTGGGGAGTGCATCATCAGATAGAAGATTCTCTCTCTCTCTCTCTTGTTCTATCAAATAAACAATTTTTTTAAGAAGATATATCAGGTAGTTCCTTAATAAAATAAAATAATTACCTGTGTTTCTTGTCAGCTTTTAAAATCTTATATCATATTATGATTTGTTTTTTGTTGTTGTTGTTGTTTGTTTGTTTTTTTTTTTTGACAGGCAGAATTAGACTGTGAGGAGAGAGACAGAGAGAAGGGTCTTCCTTTTCCATTGGTTCACCCTCCAATGGCCACTGCAGCCGGAGTGCTGCGGCTGGCGCACTGCGCCGATCCGAAGGCAGGAGCCAGGTACTTCTCCTGGTCTCCCATGGGGTACAGGGCCCAAGCACATGGGCCATCCTCCACTGCACTCCCGGGCCACAGCAGAGAGGTGGCCTGGAAGAGGGGCAACCGGGACAGAATCCAGCGCCCCGATCGGGACTAGAACCCGAGGCGCTGGTGCTGCAGGCGGAGGATTAGCCTAGTGAGCCGGGCCCCAGCCATACTATGATTCTTAATGCAAATAAATATTCACGTATGTACCTAATCTTATTTTCAAAATTTTGCATGTTGTTTCTTGAAGAGACCCACCCAAACAGAAAAGGTTCAGGTTTTATAATATCCAGATACACCCCTAGTACTTGACAGTAGAGCTGGTAAGATTTCCTGTGACACTGAAATGGAGAAAAAGAAAAGAATTAAGAACATGTCCAATCTACAGAGATGCGGGAGAGTGGAAGGGATTGCAGGAATAATCAGGAGTCCTGTTTCCCTTGTGTTAATCTTCAGGGTAACTCTGAGGTATGGGGATGTCAGTAGATGGTGTAGAATCCTGGGCAGAGGCTCAGGTGTGATGCATGGATTTGAGAATCACCAGCTTACTCGTGGCATTTGAAGCCATGAGACTTGAAGAGACAATATCACAGTGAGGCAGCACAAACTTCGATCTGTGAATCTGAGTATTAACAGAGAGATATGGGATGGAAATATAAATTTGAAGGTCACAGTATAAATGTTTTTTGTAAGTCTAATTGACATCATGAAGAAAAGAAGATCAACAGAAAAGATTCACTATCTGAGAACTGAACCATGCGTGAGCAAGTCACCTTTCAAAGGTATGGGTGATCACGAGGAGGCACCAGAGAGGTGAGCCACATACCTCGCCAGGGTGCCAAGGTGCAAGTCAGGACTCCAATTCCGAGTCCAGCTTCCTGGTACTGCAGATCCTTGGAGGTAGTACTTGGTCGTTCAAGCAGGTGGGTCGCTGCCTTGGCCGTGAGTGAACCAGGGGTTTCAGCTTGGCCTAACCCTGGCTGTTATGGGCATTTGGGGAGTGAGCACATAGATGCGCATTCTCCCTCTCTGTCTCTCACAGTCAAATAAAAAATTAAAAGAAAAGAATTATGCAAGTGAAACACCTGATGCCAGGGATGGAGGACAGAATGGCTGGAGGGGCTGGAAGGGATGAGGTTCAAGTTCCCTGGCAGCTGGGTAGAAGGCAGAGTGGAAGGACACAGAGCAGGTGGGAAGCTGGGTGCACAGTGACAACTTGGAGGGCTTGTCTCTGTTTTCTGCTCTCTCTGTGAGATAAGAAATGAGGTCATCAGCTGAAAACAAGGAATGAGGGCGTCAGAATTTTAAGGACAAGAGTAAAAATGAGCACTAGTTATCTTCCCTTTGGTGCTAGATGCTTTGGAATTTATCCAGCCAGTGCATAGAACTCTCTAAAAATGTCTTGTTTCCAGTGATTTTAAATCCTCATCTATAGGAGAAAAAAAAAGCCATTCCTAATGCAGTCCTTCCCTACATCAGGTATTATGACTTAGAAGTGCCTGCATTTGTATTTTAAAGCAAAACTATTCTGGGGCCAATGTTGAGGTGTAGTGGGTTAAGTTGCTGCCTGCGACACTGGCATCCCATACAAGTACCAGTTAGACTCCCTGCTGCTCCACTTCTGATCCAGCTCCCTGCTAATGTGCCTGGGATAGCAGCAGAAGATGGCCTAAGTGTTTGGGCCCCTGCACTAACACGTGGGAGACCTGAAAGAAGCTCCTGGCTCTTGGCTTTGGACCTGCCCAACTCTAGACATTGTGGCCATTTGAGGAGTGAACCAGCAGATGGAAGATCTCTCCCTCTCTCTCTAACTCTGACTTTCAAATAAATAAACTTTTATTAAAAGCAAAACTATTTTGCCCTTTGAAAATACATGTAAAGAAATACTACCTGATTTTATGTAAGATTCTACAATTTTTTTCCTATATTTATCGTCTGGAAGACGATATGAAATATTTAAGATGCTATGCCTTGAAGTCATGACCAGTGGAGGTGCTCTGGGCCTCTGACCTTTTTCATTTGCATGGTTGTTAACCTCCAGACACAAATGATTTTTTTGAAGGAATATCTTCAATTTTATGCAGTTTTTGAAGTTTCTTTCTTTCTTTATTTTTTTACCTGCAGGACCACCAGCTCTGTGTAATTGTGGTTTACATGCTAAAGGTAATATAAATGAACACATAAATATATGTGTACATATTCAAATACATGTAAACAGCCATCATAACCACAGAAAAAAGAAGGAGGTAGGATTTGCCCATTTCAAATGCTAGAAGCATCCTGTATAGTGCATACTAAGAAGTCATAAATTTATAATATGAAGCCATTGTGGCTTGAGGATAAATATTCAGTACCTGGTATTACCTGATAAAGTCATACATATGTATAGCTCCATTTTATGTGATAATTACTGAATCTAGCTTTAGCATCTGCCTTTACCAGATAAACTGAATTTATTATTTTGAATAAGGCAGTCACAATAATTCATGGCCTTGTGAAGAATTGGCAAACAAAAGGTTCATAAGGGAGAGGAAAGGTGAGTAGGAAATTTCATTAGAAATTCCATATAAAATCACAATGGTCCACTTTATGTAAATTTTTGAAATTGTCCATTGCATGTTCAAATTTTTAACTCTCCAGGATGAAGTTAAAATAACGCTCCGTCCAGAGACATCTGGAGGATTGCAGAAGTACCCATTTTAGCCCTTGAATTTTAAAGTGACTTTTATCGTATTTCAAAATAGCTGTGCATCCTCTCTCCACATTACCAGCAAACAACTGAACATGTTTCTCTATTTTCTGCTCAAGTGCTGCCCATCTAAAAGCAAGCAATAAGCAGGAAAATGTATTTTAGTGATGAAAGATAAGCTGGAGAAAGCAGCCAGCCATTCGGACACACGGGCGTAATAAATCCACATGCATCTCCACAGAATTCCTCTGCTTGGAGCCATCAGTTGTCAGCTGAATCTGTAAGCTGCCTATATCATAAATACTGCGTTATTTTTCCTTCATAGAGCTCAAAAACTCGACTTTATCTCAGACATTTTCCTAAAGACTGCCCATGCCAACATTCAGATTCATGATTTTAGCAGAATTTGTCATTCCTTTTCAGTGCTGTCGAATAATATATAAAAGTAAAATAACTGCAAAAAAGGAAAATATTAAAATATTTGAAAAAATAAAGATGAACATTTAATCTTAAAATAGGGATGCTCATTGCAGTTAATCATAAAGACAGAAAAGGCTGTATCTATGAAAATTTATATTTACTAAATATAAAAAGAAAAAAAACTTCCTATGTGCTAGAGACAAAGTTTAACAGGAAGCCAAAAAGGAATTGGAGATATTAATGATCCACAAAATATATACATAATCTTAATACAAATTAAGTATAAAAGAGAATGAAAGAAAAAACTCCTGAGTACCTTTCTCTGAAGGGAGGAGAGAACTTCCACTTTGACTATGGCCTTGTCTAAATAAGATTGGAGTTGGCGAACTCAAGAGGCTTCCATAGTCTGGGCAGCTCATGACAAAAGCCTAGGGAGATTACTTACGTCATAAATAAGGGTGTCAATTGTTAAATCAACAACAGCAGTCACTGTGCATCTACTTCCCATGTAGGATCTCTGTCCTTAATGTGTTGTACTATGTGAATTAACGATATAACGCATACTGAAACAGTATTTTATACTTTGTGTTTCTGTGTGGGTGCAAACTGTTGAAATCTTTACTTAGTATATACTAATTGATCTTCTGTATATAAAGATAATTGAAAATGAATCTTGATGTGAATGGGATGGGAGAGGGAGTGGGAGATGGGATGGTTGTAGGTGGGAAGGTGTTTATATGGGGAAAAAGCTGCTACAATTCAAAAGTTGTACTTTGGAAATTTATATTTATTAAATAAAAGTTACAAAAAAAATTAAAATGTAAAAAAACTCCTAAAAAGAAGAAAATTCTCTAATGAATATTTAACTTTTTTCATCAGTTCATTAAAGACATAAAATTTAAAGTAAGAATGCTTTTTTCTTATTCCTTCAACAGCATTCTACAAATGTGAACATTAAAATACACAGTGTTCATTTGTGGTCCAATGACATATTGGTAACAATGCATAATGTCAAAACTTTTAGACAAACAATTTTCCAACAAGTCTAGGAATATTGTGATCTTTTGGACTAATAAGTATATTTTTTGAAGTTTAGTTTATGGGAAAATAATAGACACACACAAAAGATGGTATCTCATGGTAGCTTTTAATCTATATTGGGATATAAGTCACTGTCTTGTCAATTTCCTTTCTCTCTCTAAATATATATATATAACTGAATTACAGACAAATACAATGTAGGTAAAGAAATGTTATGTTCTTTGCAAGAAGAAATTGAAAATTAGACCTTTCCACCATTTTGAAATCTCTCTATTTCCTTCAGAAGTTCCAGACAAGGTGTCAGCCTTTTGAATGCTCTTGGTTTTGCTTGTTCATTTCAGGTGTTCATTTATTTGTGTCACTTACTGTATGCCAAGTACTCTGCTAGGCATTGGCAATAGAGCATCAGGTTGGACGAGCTGGATCCTTTTCCTCCTAGATCAGACATCTCCATATAGAACAGAGGTTGGAAAATCACAGCAAGTGAAGGATGACTATGAAGCAAAAGTTCCAAGTGGTAAAGTATCACTAAATAAGCGTAAGTGAGGTAGTGATGGTAGAGGGAACTACAGCATGAAGAAACTGGGCTTTAGATAGGGTCTAGGGAACACAGGTGGCAAAAGCTGAGAGGGTGATGAGAAAAGAGACATTCCAGACAGAGGGGCTGGCTCTAGGCTTTAAGAGTAGAAATGAGAAGAAATTAACGGAAATCTGTAAGGTTACGTCTTAGGGGGAGAAGGCAAGGGGCAGTAAAGCTCCCCCAGCATCCACAGACAATCAAGGGCTGTATCATATATGACCTAAGCCATGAGGGGTTTGGCTCTCACTAAAATTTTTAATGAGAATCCACTGGAATACTAATTATAAGAAATTCAAAGTATTTTTAAAACTGTATTATAAAATATTTCTTTTTTCAGAATTTAGGAGACCAATAGTAACTTAGCTCAATAGTCCAAAGGCAGAATGATTGTGATTTGGGCCAATGTGATGGAATTGTGAATGGTGGAGATAGACTCATATTTAGAGGAGTGACAGGGGTACTTCCTTTTTGTACAGGTGGAATTACAAGCGATTGACAAATCAAGCAGGAATGAGAAGGTTATCACTGAAACAATTGTATATCTGTAAGCGCTCTTTAATGTGATATGGAAGATTGGGAGGGGTAATAATTATTAAGAGCTCAATTTCAACTATATCTGCTCTTAAATGATTGGAAAACATGAAAGGTTGAATTCCAAGAGTGAAGCCTACATGCAATGCAAAATAAGTTTGGGTTGGAGGTATGTATTTGTGACTATCAGCATTTTTAGGAACATGAGTCTGGATAGGATCATCTACAGTGAAGATGGAAAAGGAAGTGTTACAATGGATACTACAGAAATAAAAAGAATCATCAGAAATTACTACAAACAGCTATAAACCAATGAATTGGAAAGTCTAGAAGAAATGGATAGATTTCTGTACACATATGATTTACCAGAATTTATATAGAATATTCAAATAGAACAATTGCAATACAGATACCGAATCCATAAGAAGGACCCAGAAAAGTACAGGACAGAAGGGCTTCAGTGCTGAGCTATGGAATGAAATCCCTTCATTTGTAGTAAAATGGATGCAAGTGGAGACCACTATGAAATAAGCCAGTCTCCAAAGGACAAATAACACATTTCCTCTGGTTTGCGGTAACTAATACTTAGAGTATAACAATAAACTCAAGTTTTAGGAGCGAAATGGACATCTTGGGATGTGATGATTGTTTGACTACACTTCTGCAGGATGGCCGTCTTTCTATTTTTTACTTGTTGAATCTTTTTTTAATAGGACAGTTAAGCCTGTGCTTATAAAATAAATTTTAAGAGAAAAAAGAATTCTGTTTAAAAATGTACAGTACTTAGATCCTAAGTTCTGTAACTCTGGAACCTATAGAAATACAGATGTGTTATCTCAGCTCCAAGTTCCCCATGTTGTGGCCTGTGCTGTGGCACAACTTGTTAATCTGCTGACTGGCATGCTGTCATCTCCTGCGGGGGTGCTGGTCCCAACTCCTCTGCTTCCAATCCAGCTCCCTGCTAATGCTCCTGGGGAAGCAGCAAATGGCCCAAACGCCTGGGCCCCTGACACCCAAAGACGAGACCCAGAGGAAGTTACTGGTCATTTGGGGAGTGAACCAGCAAATTGGAGCTTCCTCCCTCCTTCCTCTCTCTCTCTCTCCCTCTCTCTCTCTCTTTCTCTCTCTCTCTCCCTCCCTGTCTCATCCTCTCTGTGTGTCACTCTACCACAAAATAAATGCAAGAAATACAATAAATCTTGTATTAATAGCCCCTACCCTCATAGCTTGACTCCTAAATATGAAATATTTGAAATAGTGAAATATTTTAATATTTCTTACTTTAAACTATATATAAAACAATTAAAACTTAGCTAGGTTGACAAACATATATATTAAATATCCAATGCAATCTACAGATTCAATATGATCCCCTCAAAATACCAAAGATATTCTTCTAACATAGAGAAAAATGATGCTAAAATTTATATGGAAACACCAGAGATCCAAAATAGATAAAACAATCTAAAACAACAAAAATAAAGCCCTAGGAATAACAAAACTAGATTTCAAGGTATACTAGAGAATACTACTGGCCCCAAAATAGGCATGTGGATAAATGGGGCAGAGTGGAAACCCCAGAAATTAATCCACACATCCACAATCAACTAATCTCTGACAAATGATCTAAAATCATTCCCTGGAGAAAGGACAGTCTCTTCAACAAAATTGTTGCAAAATTTCATCTATGCATGCAAAAGTATGAAACAAGACCCCTACCTGAGAGAGAGAGAGAGAGAGAGAGAGAGAGAGAATCTTCCATCCTCTGGTTCACTCCCTAAATGGCTGCAATGGCTGGAGCTGGGTCACTATGAAGTCAGGAGCCAGGAGCTTCTTCTGGATCTCCCATGGGGTTCAGGGGTCCAAACACCTGTGTCATACACTGCTGCTCTCCCAGGTGCATTAGCAGGGAGCTGGATCAGAAGTTGAGCAGCCGGAACTCCAACCAGTGCCCTTATGGGATGCCAGCACTGGAGGCGGTGGCTTTACCCGCTATGCCACACGCTGACCCCATTATTGTGTTATTTCAAAAGACTTTTCTTTATGTTTGAATAGTCTCTTTTCTGCTTGGTACAGTCTTTTATTGAGGCTTTCAATTCTGTTTTATATTTGACTTACTGATTTCTTCATTTCCAATATTTTTGCCTGGTTCTTTGTAAAGATCCCTATCTCTGTACTGAATTTCTTATTCATAGCATGCATTGTTTTCTTGATTTCATTCAGTGCTCTCTCTGTGTTCTTTTGATTTCTTTTAGCATGCTTATAATCATTCCATTTGATTCTTTATCATCTTTTTCACCAATTTCCTTTTCTTTTGGAGTCTGTTATTAAAGTATTATTCTAAACAAAAATTGAAAATAGAAAGTGACACAATTTTCATTTAGCAGAGATTTTAATCGTTCAAAATAAAACATTTTGAAGGACTATAATTAGTAATTTAGAATGTGGACAAAATGGATGCCTTATTATAAAGGAATTAATGACCAAATATTGAATAGATTAATAATTAATATATGAATTAAAATAATAGTTTAAGATGTCGTGAGGTCTAGTTGGTTTTTCATAGTTTTGTTAAAATTACAATTGGCAGTGGGCTCTGTTCTTTATAGATTTTTTCATATGTTGAAAAAAATGGGACATCCGTTCATGCCACTTTAGCAATATGCAAAAACATTAAAATTAACTTTTGACAAGTACAGTAAAGGAAGATCAGGTTGTGACATTGTTTGTGAAAAAAGATGAGAAATTCTAAATGAAGAACAAGCATATCTATTTCTCTTTTTTCAAGGTACAAAAATTAGTTTTATTATTAATTTCCAATAAATGAATGAAATCAAGGAAGTAACTGCATTTACAATAGCATCAAACAAAAGAATAATCATTTCTTAAGTAAATAACAGTGATGACCTACCAGCATGAGGAAGATTTCAATCCTGAAGCAGTAGTTTGCAGGTGGTTTTTCCCACTGCATTTAAAAAACTCCACAGCATACAGGTTATAAGACCCTGTTTGTGACTATAATGCAGTAAGTTGAAATCTATCAGGATTTATCAGGGATGTATTTTCAGAATTTAGGAGAGGCACGTTGGCCCTTGAGGTTTTATAAACAGCATGACTTAATTTTTAAAAGATTTATTCATTTATTTGAAAGGCAGAGTTACAGAGAGGGACAAGGAGACACAAACACACAGGCACAGACACAGGGTGGGGATGAGAGAGAGAGAGAGCGAGATCCTCCATCCAGTGGTTCACTCCCCAAAGTGCCCCAATGACTGGGGCTGGGCCAGGCGAAATCCAGGAGCGAGAAGATTCCTCCAGGTCTCCCAAGTGGGTGCAGAGGCCCAAGGGCTTGAAGCATCGTCTGCTGTTTCCCAGGTGCATTAGCAGGGAACTGAATCAGAAATAGAGCAGCCAGGACTTGAGCTGGTGTCTATATAGGGTGTGACAGTGCTGGCACTGACAGCATCATTTTGAGTGGCATGAGCCAGTCTCTATCCTGACCAAGCCTTGTCCTGCTGGCAAGCTTTATACTCACAGCTGTAGGATGTGGAGGAAGCTTGGTCTTCACCCTGTGTCCTCTCTTCAGCAGTCATGGTTGGGGTAACTCTGGAACCTTTCTTGAGGTGTCCAGGGTCTGTGGCCCAAATCTTACAATTGCAGCTTTGTGATAAAATGCACAAACATCTTTCAACTCTGCTCTGCCATGTCAGCATTCTACCAGGACTAATTACCCTTCACACTGGATTTTGCCAAGTTTTATGGGAAAAGTTCACAAATGATCCTCCTCTCCCAGAAACCAAACTTGTTTCAAAGAAGATGGCTTGCAAGGAAATAATTTTGGATAAACCAGCCATTGTCTTTCAATCTATTGCCCTTATTTGACTCAGCTCCGTATAACCACAGCTCACTTTATCAGTACCTCCTATCATGTCAATCCATTACATATACAAGCAAATTGCTGACATCCTGAAGAAAATGCAGGAAGATGAACTGATAGGTACATAGGACAGGAAGTACTGTAATTAAGACCTGGAACTCTCCCAATCACGTGAGGACCATCATGCTGGTATCATAAAGCACTACGACTACTATTCAACACTTAGTAGTTTTGAACATCAGGGCTGAAGGGTGGTCTCGAGAACTGGTCCCCGGATGACTTGGAGTGGCTGAGTGATCAAGGTCTGAAACATTCGTTCAAAACTCCTCCCAAACCTAGGGAATTCTTGCCGTTCTATTCCGTGGGAGAACCCTTCTGCCAGGAATGCTTCGTTTGAGGATTTGAAGTCTGCTGTTAGTGTTCATTTGATTCACAGGAAAGATGGTATAACCTGAGAGTGCCAGGAGGCTGGTAAGACCTAGAAGAAAGGTTACACTTTGAAAGGGTGTTGGCATGGCTACAGCTCCCCATCACCTCATGGAGTATCTAAGGAAATTACAACATTATGATATGCTAGTAAAAAACGTCAGTCTCTAAGAGGGCACACCAAGATAATTTTGGAAGGATTCAAATGCAATAATTAACATAGTTAATATAAGGCTACCTCAACAGGTTCATGGAAAATTAAATTAAAAGGTAAGTATTTTGGTGCAAAAATGTTGAAATCTATGTATAACAAGGGTTTTTGAAACCCTTGGGTTTTATACATAGATGTATAAAAAACCCTTGTTATACATAGATTTCAACATTTTTGCACCAATGATGAAAAAACTATACATGCGTTTCAAATTCTTGTGCCAAAATAAATGTATCTTTTAATTTCATTTTATCTTTGCCATATATACAACTCTCCTTCCCTTGATCTTATGTTTCGTCTAAAAACATTTATTTCTAGAAGCATCATAACTTCTGAATAATTGCCTTGGATGTATCTAGAAATCATAGTCACATTATGCACCCACATGGTCCTATGGTACTTGGAGTCCATTTATTTTGTACCTACACCACAGTGATGACACAAAACATAACCACATTGGCTCAGAGCACCTGCAACAAGATAGCTTAAAGGTAAAAGTAGAGCCTTAGACTGGAGCCATAACAGCTAGGAGAAGACAATGACTTACAATTGATATCACCTATCTCTTGACACACTATAGAGCTCAAAATGTTCCCAAATTCCTCAGAAAAGCAAACTGGAGGGAAACCAGCAAGGATAGACTCATGATATGCACCCTAGTCAGGGCTTTGCCATTTATCTACTTCCCTTCTCCTGGGTCCCTGTGAGATAGTAAAAAGCAGAGGAGCACCTGCGAACAACAGCACCATTCAGAATGTAACGATAGTGCAATCCTATCAGTGAATAGTGAATGCAGGGTCAGGACAAATGCTGTTGCCAAGTTCTAAATCTCATATGTTTTGTGGGTGATGTTAAGAGAGTAGGCACTTCACTCTGTCTATTTGGATGATGCTTCCTTGCACATTCCAAGAGTAATCAGAGTCATCCCTTCAAGAGATTTCAATGAGATTTGTAGATGCACTGTCGTTGCTTCCACAACTGTATCTCCACTTCCATACGATTCCTGGAGTCTTAAGGCAGTTGGCTTGAACAACCCTGGATACCACAATCTGGAAATATGTACTAGACCTACACTAATGCCAATGATACCAGACATAATGTAGGGATGTTAAAGGATTTTGCAGATGTAATTACAATTTCAAATCATAAGACCTTGTAAGATATTATCCAAAAGGGATAATCACATGAGCACGTTAAGCATGACTTTAGAGTTAAAGAAGAGTCCAAAATCTGAAGCAAGAGGTGGGCTTACAGAGCTGTTGCTGGCTTTCAGACAGTGGACGCCATGTGGCAAGAAATTACGGCAGTCTCTAGTTGCTGAGAGCAGCCAGCAGCCAATAAGTAAACAGGCACCTCAGTTCCCTGCACGAGCTTAATTCTTCCACATACAAGAACAAACTTGGAAGCAGACTTTCCCTGGAGATTCCAGATAAGTCCAGGCAACACCTTAACTTCAGCCTTGATGGAGAAACCAGGCATGCCATGCCAGATTTCTGATCTGTGGAACTGTGAGCTAATAATGGTATTGCTTTAAGCTGATAAGTGAGTGGTAATTTGTTCTGAACAATAGAGTACCAGCACAGTACAATATCACAAGGATGGTATCACTACTCAAACTTCAAATAAGTTGCAATTCCAATTAAATTCCAAACATATAATTTAATAATACTTTACAAATTAAACAATAGAATGAAAAGCTAGGAAAAGGCAAGCTAAATTAAAGGAGAAAGAAATCAGTCAGTTATCAAGAACTATTGTAAAGCTATAATAATTAAATTGTTATATTGGAATAATAGACAAGTATTTGTAGGTAGCATTGCAAAGAACCCTCAGGCAGAGAAATATGTATACACGAATTTAGTATACACAGAATTAGCACACATATAAATGAGTTAAGAATAAAGTATTTTAAAAATATTGTATTAAGCAAATGATTTCAATAATGAAGAAAAAGTGTGATTCAACCCTCAAACAATGTATAATAAGTTCTAGTTATTTTAAATATTTTCATTTAAAAATAAAAGCCTTATACCCCTTACTAAAAATCTAAATACACTTTATGGTCTCCATGGGATGGGAAAACATCCCCTCTCCCAACCCAAGGAAATAAAATATATATATATATATATATATATCATGATATAAACAGCTTGTTAAATATTACTATATTAAAATGATAATTTTACAAGAATGCTATCAATCAAAATCATGAGTAACCAATATCTAAAATAATAGTTAACTCCAAAAATTACTAAGCAAATGGCAAAAAAATGCAGGGAAAGCAGGAATGGTTAAAATACATATACAGAAATACAACAAATAGTAAGTAGAAAACTGAAAAATGAAATAACAAGAATTATTTTTCACATAGCAGATAAAGAAAAAAATCTAAAAATGCCAAAGATTCATAACAATGACAGAATCTTTAGATTCTGTAAATGTAGGAGAGGTGCACATTGTTGTACCTTTTTGCAATACAATGAGATACTTTTTAACAAAATTAAAGTAGTCACGATTTATGATCTGGTAATTTATCTCCTAGATTTAAAATTTTGAGACACTTCTACATGTACTCTAAAACTCTTAAAGAATGGCCATTGAAGTGTTACTTCTCATAAACATTTATCCATAATCTAAACATTGAAAGAAAAAGCAATACATAAAACATCAGCTATTTATAAATGGGGTACTACATAACAGTAAAACAAATACATAAATAAACATGAATTAATAAACCTTGCATATGTCTTACAAATAAGTTGATGAATGAAAACATCAAAATTAGGACTTCTTGAAAAAATGGTTGATTCTATGGCACAAGAGTTGAGGATACTTCTAAAAGTTTGTGGAAAGTGAAATTAAAAGATAATTTTGTTACAAAAAATTGGACATCCATGCACTTCTTTCATATTACACATTTTTAAAAAGTTATTTTTTTCATTTGAAAGACACAGTGAGAGAAAGAGAAAGAGAAAGAGAAAGAGAAAGAGAAAGAGAGAAAGAGAGAGAGAGAGAGAGAGAGAGAGAAGCTATCTACTGTTCACTCCCCAAATAACTGCAACAGCCTGGGCTGTGCCAGGGTAAATCCATGAGCCAGCAGTCCCATCTGTGTCTCTCACATGGGTGCAAAGAACTTAAGTACTTGAGCCCTCCACCACTGCTTCCAACACACATTAGCAGGAAGCTGGGTCAGGACCACAGTAGCCAGGACTTGAACCAGCACACAGAAACAGATTGTGTGCATCCCAAGAGATGGTTAACCCACTGTGCCACCATACCTACCCCTCATACAACACTTTTGCATGTGAACTTTGCAAAAATCCCTGTGTATATGAAATGACCCTGGAACACCTTTTAGTGCCAGAACATTGCGGAATCACCACACAAAAAGAAAGACATCCATGACAGTGAAGTTATAACAAAGGGACACAGGAGCCAACCGAAAGATTGGCCCCAGTTCAAATATTAGGAGTAGCCCAATAGTTTTGGATTGTATCTAAAATATACAATCCATATCCATGAATGTACACTGGCATAAGAAATCATTGAATATATACATAGAGAAAAAAAGAAAAACCTGAATTGCAGCAGAAGTACAAAATTTATACTACTAACTTATTCTCAAGGAGAGAGAACTAACCTCTACATTGTAGCTGTGTGTATTAGTCTGTTTCATGAGTTTAACTTCTTTGGAAGGAAAGGTTTATTTCAGCTTACAGTGTACAGGTGGCCCATTGCCCACCGTCTCTAGAGGCTATTCATGGCAGGTATGGAGGAGCAATCATATGGTAAGCTAGAAAGCAGAAGGAATAGCCAGGCAGAACTTGAATTCAAATAATCAACCATCCCTCAAGGACAACCCTCTGAGGGAATCCCCCACTCCCACGTCCTGAAGACCTCCTACCAGATCCAGCTCTCTGTTGCACAATTAGATCAACTCTCCATCAACTCTTACCATCAACTGTTACCACTAAGACCCCTAATCCACCAGCTGTTACCACTAAGACCACAGGGTTTAAACTTCTGCGTGAATTTTGGGGAGACAAATTCTCCTCAACCCTTCACGCTGCACGTAAGAACTTCCATCCAAAGAAGGGTAAGTATGGAATGGGAAAGGGGGGGTGGGTACTCTCTCATGGAAAGAAGAATCAGATGTGTCACTCCCTCAGCCAGGTGGCTAGGGTGCAAATAATGTAGGAAACTGGGTGAGATTGTTCTGAAAACATTCTGCATTATTTTATCAATTTTCTGGTAAATATAAACCCATTCTGAATAATCAAATGCGTTTCTTTTAAAAAATGGAAAAAGAAGGCCAGCGCCACTGCTCAGTAGGCAATCCTCCGCCGGCACACCGGGTTCTAGTCCCGGTCGGGGCGCTGAATTCTGTCCCCTGAATTCAGGCGCTGAATTCAGGTGGCAGCGCACCTGCTGCATCTGCCATTCAGGTGGTGAACCAATGCAAAAGGAAGACCTTTCTCTCTGTCTCTCTCTCTGACTGTCCACTCTGCCTGTCCAAAAAAAAAAAAAAAAAAAAAAAAGGAAAAAGCAGAATAATTGAATATGGTTCTATTTTTAAAGAAAACACATGTATTATAACATGTAAAAACTACCAAAGTGGAGACATGTATATTACCTTAAACATTTTATATTTCATTATTTACATAATTTCCTCTGTCCTTCCTTGCATTATTTAATTCTTATAATTAAAATATAGGTCATGTTTGAAGAAAAAGGAAGCTCTGCCAGATATCCCATGAATAGGTAATATTGGCTAATTGTTGACCTGAACCACCACCAAATTACTGACCTGATTTACTGATACATGTTGTCCAATGATGGCCAGTGCATGCAAAGCAGGAACTGAGATGGAAGCAGAGAACAAAGAATGAGTAAGGACATTCCCTACAAGAACAGGGAGCTCATTTGGGGCAACTTACAGACTACCATATCAAGGCAGGTGGGCAATCTGATCAACAATACTGTAGAAAGGGCTGGGAGTTTGCTTCAGTGTTTAGAGTGCCACTTGGAAAACATATTACAAGTCAGAGTCTGTGTTCAAGTCCAAGCTCCACTTATGATTCAGATTCCTGCTGATTCACATCTAGGAGGCAACAGGTGATGACTCAGGGACTTGGTTACCTGACATCCATGTGGGAGACCTGGATTTAGTTCAGGATCCTGGATTTCACCTGACCAAAGCCCCGCCTGTTTTGGACATTTCAGGAGTGAACAAGGGGATGGAAGATTTTATGTGCATATGTATGTATATGAATATATGTACATGTGACTATATATGTACATGTATATATTCAAATAAACAAAAACATAAATAACATGAAAATAAACTTAAATATATAAATAAAACATTCAAATAAATAAAGTTAAGTACATCAATAAAATTCTAAACACTTAAAGAAAAGGAAGCTATGGCGAGATTTTTTTCCCCAAAAGGAAGTAGATGGAGCAAATGTCATGCATTCAAATTCCACAGGGAGCTGATGCTATACTCCCTCACATATGCTTTAGGAGCTAACCTCTTAGGCATTCTTGTGGGCTTTCTGACTTTATCAAAAAGAGTTATTACAGCACTTAAGCCTTAGGACCTGGGAGCAGTGCCAGCTAGATCAGCAGGTGGTTCGTGTCCTTCTGAGTTAGGGAGAGAGGTCAAAGCCACGTGAGGAAGATGGCATCGCTATGGTTTGCTGTCACACATGAATGTGTTCTTTTTCTTTCACATCCACTGACATTGTGGCAAGGAATTTAAGTAGCCCTGTTTAATAGTCAGATTTATATGTAACAGTTATGACAGCGCTGCAAATTTTGACCCACTACAGCTTCATTGCTTTGTAGAATATTTACAAACCGAGCAACTGAGACGTTAGGTTTTGGGGTCTGCATTGTGGAATAGCAGGCTAAGCTGCTGCCTGGGACAACGGCATCCCATGTTGGGATGAAAGTTTGAGTTCCAGCTTCTGTACTTCAGATCCAGAACTCTGTTAATGCCCCTGAAAGCAGGAAATGATAACAAGGGTACTTTGACGCCTGCCACCCATGTAAGAGATCTGGATTGATTTCCAGGTTCCTAGCTTCAGCCTGATTCAGCAAAGGCTGTTGTAGCCATTTGGGGAGTAAACCAGCAGGTGGAAGATTCCCTCTTCCTCTCTCTCTCTCTCTCTTTCTCTTCTCTCTCCCCATCCCGAACCCCATCCCTCTGCCTTTCAAATAAAATAAATAAATCTTTTTTTAAAGACTTTCAGTTTGCAGATCCTTTTAAAGGGTAATTTTTGTCTATCTATAAAAACACTTCAAGCAGTTGAAATATTACCAGTATATGATCATTTGTAGACACTCTGTTACAGGTAATCTGACTAATTTTCTCCACCTTATCGCTATAGAGCTCAAGACTGTACAACCTGAAGTGTGGAAGAAGTAAACATTTTCTTATATCCGCCACTCAAACTCACTTTCTAACATAGACTGCAGAGAACAGCTCTGTGGTTAATGGGCCATCCATGCAGTTTTCTAAAAGCTTCTGAAAGCCTTTTGAAAAAAACAAGATAGGAGCAAGGTGCTTGTATTTTGTCAAGAAAAAAGGAATCTGAGAATCAAGAGAAGGAAGGGAATACAGACTGGAATTACAAAGACGGCTCTGCAGAATAGACAACCTGTCAATTATTTAAGACTGCTCTAAGTGGACCTGACAGGTCATTACTAATGACTTTCTCGCGGTTAAGTGCCCCTGGGGAATATGGATAAGCTGATGCAAGTCATTTGTCTAAAACATCTGGTTCAAGATCATTGTTATCTGACCCAACTGGAAAATACTATTAATTAAAAGCCAAAGGGATGAACACTTCTGTACATTACCAATGCAATATGATAGCAGGATATTCTAAATGTGGAATTCGCTTCACTGGTTCAATCTCATCATGTTTTGCTCTAGTCTTATTAAGAAATTAGCTTTGGGGCTGGTGCCATGGCTCACTTGGTTAATCCTCCACCCACAGCACCAGCATCCCATGTGGGTGCCAGGTTCTAGTCCCAGTTGCTCCTCTTCCAGTCCAACTCTTTGCTGTGGCCCAGGAGGGCAGTGGAGGATGGCCCAGGTGCTTGGGTCCCTGCATCCGCATGGGAGACCAGAAAGAGGCACCTGGCCCCTGGCTTCAGATCGGCACTGTGCTGGCCATGGTGGCCATTTGGACAGTGAACCAACGGAAGGAAGACCTTTCTCTCTGTCTCTCTCTCTCACTGTCTATAACTCTGTCAAATAAATAAATAAAAATAGCTTTAAGAATATATTGGGTGAGGGGGAGTCAATTTTCTAAAGCAAAGTTTTGTGCATTTATAAAGCATCAGAGGAAAGTATATCTTTTGTCATGACAATGGTTCTTAACCTTTTGGTAAAAGGTGATAAATCTGTTCAAGAATGTGATAAAAGATATGGTAAATTTCCATGTTGACTATAACATACAAAGACATGCAGGCAGTGTTTTACAAACAATGTCTTTGTCGCCAGGTGCTCCTGAAGATGAGCAAGGATCTCAGATTAAGAGTGTATTATAGAGGACCTTGTTGTGGTATAGCGGGTTAAGCCACCATTTGCTATGCCAACCTCCCATATGGGCTCATGTTGGCATCTCAGCTGCTCCACCTCCGATCCGGCTTCTTGCTGATGCACCCAAGTAGGCAGTGAAAGATGACCCAAGTTCTTGTGCCCTTTCATCCAGGGGGGAGAGCTGTTCTGCAGCTCCAGCTCCTGGCTTCAGCCTGGCATAGCCTTGGCTGTTGCAGCCATTTGGGGAGTGAATCAATGGGTGGAAGTCTCTGTCTCTACCTCTCTGTAACTCTGCTTTTCAAATAAGCAAGTAATTATTTTTAAAAGTGTAAGATTTTTCTGAGTTGTTGAATTCTGGAATCTATTGTAGGCAATGAATGTTTCTATGATGGCATACAGGTATATAAATCTTAAGTAAAACAATTGTGAATATGAGCACAATGCTGCATATTATGTCAAACCTTCACATGAAACATTTAGACACAAAATAAATAAATTTAGCTTTTAAAAGGAAAGAAATGTTGGTTCCATGATAGAGAACAACAAGTTGTACTGAAGTTCTTAAGGGACATTGTTTTAATATTTTACCTTGAAAATTTTTAAAAAGATTTATTCATTTATTTGAAAGGCAGAGCTACAGAGAGGCTGAGGCTGAGGCAGAGAGAGAGAGAGAGAGAGAGGTCTTCCATCTGCTGGTTCACTCCCCAATAGCTGGGGTGTTAAGCTGATCCTAAGTCACGAGCCAGGAGCCTCCTCTGGGTCTCCCACACTGGTGCTAGGGCCCAAGGATTTGGGCCATATTCCACTGATTTCCCAGGCCATAGCAGAGAGCTGGATCGGAAGTGGAGCAGCCAGGACTCAAACCAGCACCCATATGGGATGCTGGTGCTTCAGGTTGTGGCTTTACCCGCCACAGTCCCGGCCCCTTACTTTGAGATTTAATGTGAATGAGAGTAAAAGGTTTTCTAAATAACAAATATACAAAATATATATGAGGATATTTAAATAGTCAACCACATATTAGATGTATAGTCAATGTATATCAGATTTTAATATACTTATCTGTCAGAAACAAGATAATTACATTAATTTTGTTTAAGAGATTTTAAAACATCATAAGAAGCAAATTTACAAGTAGGAGACTGAACCAAAACAGAAATTAGATGTCAAAATCGATCTTTATAGCTATATATGACTATACCTAAAAATATGAGTATGTCTGTCAGAATGAAAGATTTCAATCTAAGTATTGTTCAGTTCCAACAATATTAAAAGTATTTTATTCCTCACTTGACAATGTCCATGGGAAACTTGCAACTTGTCAGACACTGTACTAGGAAAGCATGATGCAGAATTAACCTAAGCAGGCAAGACTCCTTTCTTCATGGAACTTGTGTGGAGTTCCATGTTGGAGGAGGTGGTAGAGCTAAGCTTTGTGTCACCTAAGCTTAACCTATTTGTCTAAACTTTTCTTGAACCCTTTGCCTTAGCCATTGTTCACAATACCAAGCACACACAAGCCTTCTTTATATCTTGCCTTTTTAAGTTTCCCCTATTTGGTGTTCTTGGGAAACATCTTTTCACGCTAACCTGACACCTACCCATAATCCTATGTACTTCTAGCTAACTTCAATTTTTCAGGTCTTTTTTATATTTTGTCCTCAAAATTACTTGAACTTTTATAGTCTATAAACTTTTTTTTTTGACAGGCAGAGTGGACAGTGAGAAAGAGAGACAGAGAGAAAAGTCTTCCTTTTTGCCATTGGTTCACCCTCCAATGGCCGCCGCGGCTGGTGCACTGTGGCTGGCACACCGTGCTGATCCAAAGGCAGGAGCCAGGTGCTTCTCCTGGTCTCCCATGGGGTGCAGGGCCCAAGCACTTGGGCCATCCTCCACTGCACTTCCGGGCCATAACAGAGAGCTGGCCTGGAAGAGGGGCAACCGGGAAAGAATCCGGCGCCCCCACCGGGACTAGAACCCAGTGTGCCGGCGCCGTTAGGCGGAGGATTAGCCTGTTGAGCCACGGGTGCCGGCCAGTCTGTAAACTTTAAATAGTCTTTATGTTTCAAATTATTTGCCCAAAGTCTGTTTTTCATTGAGTTCTTAATCCATAATGACATGGACCCAAAGGCCTAGAGAAATTCTAGGAACAGAGTGGTTATTTGATAAAGGCCTAAAGAATAAAAAAAGGAGACTCTGGATAAGTGAGTGATTATGTAACATATTATTGTGGGGTTGTAATTTGTAGGAGCTTTGAAAGCTTTGTGCAAAGGGTGAGACCTCTAACGGGAATTCAGAGATCTGTAGGAGATAGACGGCAGTGCTGTCATGACTAGCAAAACTGAATGCAGTGCTGTATACTGGATGTCATAAAAAACACATTTGCTTGATGCTCCCACTCATCCATCCATCCCTCCATCTATCCATCTATAATTTACATTCATTAGAATATATTGAATGTCCAATAAATAAGAGTGCAATGTTCTTTCTTTTTTGTAACATTTTCTAGGAAACAACACAGGGGCTGCCCTATAGCAGAGATTTGACAATTTATTTAACTGGATGAATGGTTACACTAAGTTAGAACGATAGAAGTGAATAAAAAGAATAAAGTCGAAGATCAGGGTAAAGAGGATTGCAATGCTGTGTTTTCTAAAATACAACTGTTTTGACCAAAATAACCCATGTTGAATATTTACACTGTATAAACAGGATGGCATTTTTAGAAGTCAGTCTGTTGTTCCCTTCACTAGATATCTTCACATGATAATGTAGTTCTTAGTTTAAATATGTTGAAAATACATACAAATAAGTAGCAACATAGACTCACACATTTGCAAACATTTAAAATCAAAACAGAAAAACAGTCATCATCTGTTCCTTTCTCATTATACCTTAATTTGGTATGCAAATTGCACGGCTTCTACCCATACCTAAATTTTACATGGCAATTTGCTAATCCAGTTTATGTAATGTGGTGCAGACACAGACATTTATAAATGAAAATATAATAAGATCTTATTATGATTCCTGATATTTTATTAGCAGTAATTGAGTGTGATAATTTTCCAAGATAAGCAACCATTTTGATATATATATATATACATATATACTATTTGACAGGTAGAGTCATAGACAGTGAAAGAGAGAGACAGAGAGAAAGGTCTTCCTTATGTTGGTTCACTCCCCAAATGGCTGCTATGGCCAGAGCTGCGCCGATCTGAAGCCAGGAGCCAGGTGCTTCCTCCTGGTCTCCCATGCAGGTGCAGGGACCAAGCACTTGGGCCATCCTCCACTGCCTTTTTGGGCCACAGCAGAGAGCTGGACTGGAAGAGGAGCAGCCGGGACAGGATCCAGTGCCCCAACCGGGACAAGAACCCGGGGAGCCGGCACCGCAGGCGGAGGATTAGTCAAGTGAGCCATGGCGCCAGCCCTTAAATCTCATTCTTGTGCTGTGTGCATTGACATTCATTAGGACTCAAGTATTTCACCCATTTAAAAACAACATTGCAACTTTTGTTTAATTTCCAATTGTTGTAGGTATACAATTTTGATCTATTTGAAATTGTAAAACTATCCTACTTGACAGATTAATATTTTTAGTATACAGTGTTTTTAATTTGGAGAGAAATACCATCTGGAGATACCATTTGGAGATAAATACCAGGCACCCACATGGGATGCTGGCGCCACAGGCGGAGGATTAACAAAGTGAGCCACAGCGCCGGCCCCTGTGTTTTTTGATATATAGTATATGGAAAGTCTCAGCTCCATCCACCAGGATGTAAGCTGAACAAAATCAAGATTAAGGTAACAGAACTGGTTCAAATCAGTTAAATCCAAAATGGTATCCAGATTATGCACTACCTTTCCTCCAGTCCCATTAGACCCTCACTGTGACGCATTAACAGAGTAAAAACCTCTCCCCCTCCTGCCATCACAGGTTACAATTACCATGACAACCTACAGAAATGACCACAAAAGGGGAGAAAAAGAGGTGGAGCCTTAGTTCTGGAAGTTGCCCCCCCCTTTCCAGAAATACAATGACTACTCAACCCAGATAATAACTTACCTTTCCGGACCCCATAAACTTCATTTGTAAAGAGATTGCCACACTAAGAAGAGAGCTACTGCCAGAGGTAACTTGCCCTACAAAGCTTCTTGCTTGACTAACGAGACAACTCTACTGCTCATTTCCTGCCTTCCTTTTCCCAAACTTGATTTTCCCACTCAGAGGACCCACACCTTTTCCTTTTCTTAGTCCAAGACTATCTAGAAACCTCAGTCATGTGGCCACCGCCTTGAAGGACATTCTTTGTGAACTCTTGTGTGTGCATATATACCTAAAACTCATTTTTCTTATTATCTGTCTCATATTACATGTGATTTGTAAGCCATAACCACTGAAGTAGAGGAAAACATTTTTAACCTTCTCTATATGAAATATAGTCAGAGTCTCAGTTCTTCCTGCTAAATTGATCACAAAGCATGTGAGTGTGCCACATGCCTCAACTTGGCCAAGGAAGTGGTAATAGTAAGGAACTGTCTCTATAAGTGGTTGGAGGAGTTGCTGTAGAACCCCCAGACTGGAGATGTCTGCCCCACATGCAGAAAGCCAAATCACTGGCATTGAGATGCTGGGAGAAAGGAGGTACTTATTGCAATGTTCAGAACTAGGAGCCAGGCTGCTGTAGCTCAAGTCGCAGGCTCCTTGTGGGGAGAAGGACAAAGCTTCTTATAGATTTAAGTTGGGTCTTGAGAATGGATGTTCAGCTCATACCTAAGTTTCTGGTTGGTCTGCAGTGTTTGGGCTTTAGCCATTCCGAGGACAACATGCAGATGGTAATTACTTCCTGCCACAGGCCTGGAATTTCCCTGAGAAGATACCCTTTGAGACCATACCAGCCATCAAGTTGGTAATTATTGGAGAAAAAAATGACCACATGAGACCAGTGATGGCTGTAGTACTCCCTCAATTCAGTAAGTTAAATTTAGTAAGAGGCCAACTTGCAATAAAAAAAGGTTAAAACAACAACAACAACACACATGCACACACAACACAGGACAAAGACACCTTACACTAAGGGAGAGAGGCTGAGAGGCAGGGGCCTGGTGGTATCCAACATTTGCATTCAAGGCCATGTATAGGGGTTCAGTTTCACTAACAGGTCAATGTAATGTTTGACGTAGCTTGACTGCCAGTGTGAGATAGTAATAGGAAATACATATATCTTGGTCTCTGGTTCCAGCCCTGAGCACAGATCACCTAACACCTTTGTAGTTTTCTCAGTGATAGGGGTGCTAGAAGAATCTTTGATCCCAATATTTTATTCTGGCCCAATCTCCTGAGTCACAATTCCTAATACCCTACTAGATGGGGGCACTAGGAAAATTACTTTGCTGTAATACTTGGCCTTTGACCCCAGTTCTTGACCCAAATTCCTTTGGAATTTACTGGACACCTTTTTTTTTTTTTTTTCCCTAATGAAACAACTCATAGTGGGCTCTTGACTAAGGTCTGGTCACCAGAATGAGATAACCATGATTATAAAAGTAGGTCATTCAGTTCTCCCTCTCCTATTCTCCAGAGAGGGAAGAGACACTGGAAATAAATAAAACCTCCATAAAGTTCTCCAAATTTAAGGGTTCAGAGAGCTTCCCAATTGTCAAACATATCCTTGTGCTGGGACAATGGTCATCTCAACTTCACAAAGACAGAAATTTCTGTGCTTAGGACTTTTCTAGACCTCACATTGTGTAGCTTATCTGGCTTTTTTATTCTTTCTTACCTTCCCTATCATTCAACTGCTACATGTAAACAAAGTGTTTCCCTGATCTCTGTGATTGATAGAAAATGAATTGAACTCAAGGGGAAGGAAGAAAGACCCCTGATGTAGCTGGTTGGTCAGAGTATAGCTGATGATCTATTACTTATGATTGGCATCTGAAATGGGGAGGGAGCGGTCTTGTGGAACTGAACCTTCAACCTTTGGGATCTGACTCTGTCTTGAGTGTTGGAATTAAGAGGAGTTATAGAGTGGAAGTATCACTATGTATTTCATATCACTATGAACTACATGAAATTTGTTCAACTTATATAAATTTAAAAAAGAGGAGTTATGATGTTCAGAATTTAAGAGGTTCATGTTCTTATCTCTGACATACGAAAGAACTCAAGGACAAGACATAGATAAAGCTTAGCAGAGGAATTAGATTTACTAGCAAAGTGAAAGTACACACTTAGGAGGGAGTAAACCCTTTCAGGAATGGACAAACATTTCCAGGAATTTGGTGACTGGACATTTTCTGGCCTTTATAAGAAGTCTTGGAATTTTCATGGCATCAGGAGCACAATGGGAGTGGGAGTGTCAGCCATGGTAATTTTATTATAATGGAATTATAATAGGCTATAAGTTGTCAGTGCGACACAGTAAATAGCCATGTTGATATTTTTGGCTGGTGCTATTTCTGGGCAGCAACTTTGCTATAATAGCAATTTCAAGTTGCCATTCATGGGATGAGTTTGAGCGGCAACCCTAGCAGGAATGGTATTTCCTCCACCTCTTTCTTGGATACATATCTGTCTCTATAGCTATAGCAATAGGACTCCCAGCAGGCATTTTCTAGAAAATTATTGGGAACTGGGGAAGTGCTTTTCCACATCAGATGTCGGAAGTGTTATTTTAAATGGTGAGTCAGATGGAAAAAACATTTTGTTTTTTCTTATATTTCAGAGCCAAAAAAGGCACCTTTTCAACAATAAGAATTTAGTCTGATGTTTAAACTGTGGCTTTAGGCATCTGCCTTATGGCTTCTTTTTGCTTCTGTATTTTATTCTGTAAAATGGATATATTAATACTGTCTTTGTAAAATTGTGACAAAAAAGTTAGATAATAATATATTCAATATGGTTAATACTGTTTCCAGTCAATGACAATCACTAATTGATATTTAGTTTATATTAGGACTATAATTAACTTTTATATTTTAGGCTTTATAGAGACCTTCCATAGATTTATATAAACCCCAACAAAATTAACTTATTTGTACAATGACTATTGCTTTCTTATCTCAAGGCTTGTTGTTAGAGAAGGAGCTATTCCATGACAAGTTGAATTTATGTGACCCCTCTGCTTCTGCTCCTAGAAAACAAGGAAGTTGAAGGAATCCCATTTTCTTCTATCCCACCTTGTAGTCCATGGAATAACTTGCAATAAAACCCTCCCTTTTCCTATAGGACATGGACAACATCCATGCATTCCCCATTCTTTCTTTATGAAAAGATCATAACACAGAAACCATGCAAATGCCTACTCTTTGGCTCATAAATGACTAATTGAATTGCTTTTTACTGCTTCAGAATATAATCCATGATGTTAAACGAGGTAAGGAAGACTGTAATCAAGAGGAGGCCATCACTATAGGTGTGGAGTCCTATGAGGTGTTGCAGTGGGAGAGAGAGGTGGAACCCAAGCCTATGCGTGTGACCATTTCTAGACAAATAGCAAGGCAAGGGCAGTAGTTGGAGAATTACTAAAAGGAACATCAGGGTCAATGGGGATTCTAGCTGAAGGCAGGCCAGGGAGATGGGACATCATTTGGAAGATGGTGGAGGATGATGAAACTGATCAGACAATGAGGATGATCCGATATTGTTGATGGGGAGTTCTGCTGAAACTGGTGTAACAGGAATCTTCTTCCTAAAAGCAGATAGTGCAGCGGTAGACAAGAAGACCAAAATCTGAGCCTCACTGAACAGTGGATTCAGAAGGAGCCTAGTGCAGGTTGGTCAAGGAAAGAATATGGATCAAAGGGAGCAAAATGCTTGTAGACAAAATTTGGTTGGCTTCCCTCCTTCCCCCAAGCCCTTGAACTCAGGTCAATCTCAATTGGAAACAGCAGATAACTTCCACTATGCCCCCGTTAAGGGCCGCTACCAGAAAATAAGCTGGCCACAAGGTAAAACACTCTTTGACCTACCATCCAATCAAGACACTTTTAAAACCTTTCTTCTCCATAAAACAAAGCCTCTCTCTGGCTAATTCTTGAGACTTTTGCAGGTCTGTAGTCACAGTGTTTTTCCTATTGCAATAATCTCTCCTGTATAGGGCCTCCACCATCTGCCTAGCAATGATATTTTAAAAGAAAATCTGTCCTTTCTAAGTATGAATTTTTTTTGGTTACCTGTTATAAGTGTGGGTGAAATCAGACATGACCCCCTAATATCTACACAAAAATGTGGCCCTTTAAAGTTTCCCAGAGTGCTATCTGGGATGCCACATATGCTACCGGAATTTGGGGTGCCATATGATTTCACCATGAGCTTATTAATAAATCCCCGATATTAATAAGCCCAAGAGTGTTCTTACCTAATATTTAGAGGAGAATTCTAAATACTGGCACAGATAAACGAGGCAGCATAGTACATTTTAAGCTTTTATTTAGTGAGGAAGGTTCATAAGAGAGTGAGAGCTTTATTTAAGAGAGAGGTGAATGGGGGTTCATACCGAGCACCAGGAACCAGCCACGTGGATGAGTATCTAGGCCAGGAAGCCTAGGGCGCATGGCCCAAAGGCCATGAGCCCTGGAGGCACAGGGCTACAGCAAGCCCGCCTCCTGCCAGACACTCTGTGCCCCAGGCTTTTAATCTACTTCCAAAGGGGAGTGGATAATTAACCTGATTGACTGGTTGGCACCCAGGTCTGGCCAGGTAGGGGCATGAGGTCACACAGGGGCGTGGCGAAGGCTTGGTCTTCCAGTTCACAAATCTAATCAATTTTAGCCTGTATGCCTGCCTACTTCAAGGGGAAGTAGGGCAATTTTCTATAAAATAAACTAGAAAATATACATACTTTATTTTGCTTCCTCTTATAAGAGAAAAATATGTTTTCATGGCGAAGACAGTATCCACCTTTAAGTTTTGAGTTTGAAAGAAGGAAAATGCAAGATGGCTTCTCCATACAGAGTCGTGGTATTGCTCAGAGGGCTTCTAATGTTCTTTGGTTCTTATCACCTGCTTTTAAAGCATATGTGACATGACTCTTGGCTCAGCCTTGGAGGCTGGTCTCACCCTTCCCTTCTACCAGTGTCATGGGCATAGGTATTTTAATCTGTATTCTAGGTTCTTGTCCCACAGAGATAAGAATCCAAAGCACAAGCATCCACATAGTGCCCAAGTGAGAGAGAGCAGGATTTATTTAAAATAGAGACACAGTGAACATACATTCACGCATGAGTGTGGGCCCCTCCACATGGAAAGATGACATCATGAGTGGGCCAGAGAGTTGACCACGAGAAGTAAGGGGGAAAAGAGGAGGCCTGAGAAGGATCCCCAAGCATGGCAAGTAGCAAAATAAGGCATCTCGCCTGTTATTAGTCTATTTTATGTGGTGGTGGGGAGTGGCTTATGAGAATTTCTGGGATCTATATAGTCCCTAAACACGGAGTTTAACTACCATGTGGCCAGGAAGGCATCTCTTCCTTGCTGGTCCCCAGTGAGACACAGGTGCATCATGGGAAGGTGGACATATTAGATTGAGAAATGAAGGGATAAAGTTACAGTGGAGGACTGGTAAAAATTCCTGTTGTCCGGCGCATAACAAATCTTCCCAGGCAGATGAATCAATTAAATTCACAGGCTTTTTTGGGATTCTGCTCCCGGGCGAGGTTCACCAGTCCCAGCAGAGCGGGGGTCCAGGGAAGTCGCGTGTCAAAAGTTGAGAGGGCTCCTTTTATAGATTCAGGGGTTAAAGGTTGAGGCGGGTCTGATCCTCCTTGGTTGCCCTTTAGGCACCGTGGGGACCTTGACAAGGACTTTTCTTCCCCGGAAGTGCGGGTAGGGACTTTCTATTCCCGGAAGTATTATAGGCCTTCCCTCCTTGGGGATCCCAAAGCTACCACCTAGTAGTACCTAACTCCCTGCCTAATTTCACAAGGACTAAGACAAGAAATACACAGGGTGTTACTTAAAGCAACTGTCAATGAGTCTGCTGTTTAGGACAAACATTAAGAGTGTTAATTGTCACTGTGCACTAACTCCCCATGCAGGACCTCTGTCCTCAATGAGTTGTTATTATGGAAGTTAACTGTAAAACTAATTCTCAGTTTTTTGTGTGTGTGTATGTGTGCAAATTTTTGAAATGTTTGCTTAGTATAGAGTTGGTCTTCTGTGTGCAAAGTTCATTGAAAATGAATCTATGGAGAATGGGACTGGGAAGGGGAGAGGGAGGAGGAGGAGGAGTGGGAGTGTGGGTGGGAAGAATAACTATATTCCTAATCTTGTACTTATAAAATTTGTATTCCTTAAAAAATAAATTAATCAATTAAAAAAGAAGTACATAGGGACATTCCAGAAAAAAATCTGCCCAATAGGTAGTTACTGCAGATGTTTCCTGAAAATGTGAGGTATTATAGAGGATTCTAGTGTGGAGAAGCAGTTTAATAAAAAAATAGATATCAATTTTTAGAAGATTCTCTCTCCCATCTTGTTCCTCCTCTACATCCGTTTCATTTCTTTGAAGTGCACACTTCTGCTATGCAGAACAATTCAAGAGTTTCTTATCCCTACCACAGACTCAACTCTGGGAATCCCATACCTATGCAACTCATTAATGGTCCTGCTAATCTGAGATCTATTTACAGTAGAGTTAGTTCCTGTGGGGAGCAACTCGGACTAGACTAAGTTACTGGAATTAAGACTTATTCTATGCATCTGCTCTCCCACAATATGGTGCTGGGAGAGGAGCAAACAGCTTCTACCCAGCTGCCTTTCACCAACTTGACAAGCTGCAGGAGCTGCTCCTGATTGGAGGAGAGCAGCGTACTCGGCGTGTGGGTAGCAGAGTTGGGATTGGTGGAAGAGGACTATAAAGGAGGAGAGAGACAACATGCACCAGGAACATCTATCTGAAGGAACACCTGTGCAGCCCTGGAGCGAGCCGGCCGGCGGTGTGCTGCTCCCCCGCGGAAGTGGGGAAAGTGGCTAGGGGGAACCGCCCTTCCACGGAGGTGGAAGGGACGGCAGCCAACCTGGGAAGAACCAGCAGCAAACCCGGGGAGGGCCGAGCAGACAAAAGAACAGCGCAGGGTCCTGTGTCATTCCTCCACGAAGACGGGGAGCGACAGTTCCAACCTTTAGCAACAAAAAACACTGGAAAAATGCTTTGAAAGTACAGACTCCCAAACACATTAAGCAGTAAAGAGGCAGAATCGTTAAATAAGCTAGGGGCCATTGGCCTGAGGCTATCTTCATATTTTCAAGTTTCTATATGACAAGCTGCACCCTCTTTTTAGCACAGAAACTCAAACCTAACTTGGGAGAATGTTATTGTAGCAGAGCGCAGAGGCTCAGTCAATCATAAGCACCACCGTTCAGTCAATGACAGACTGATAGAACGATGCCAAGTAAGGCACTTGCTCTTTGAGAGAGAAAGCAAACTATTTATGCATTTTACCTCTACCTTCACACTACAAAAACTCACTGCTTTGTTGCCTCGGAGCCACTTCTGGATTTGAATGCTGCTAAATTTATGAATCTTTTCATGCATGTATAAACTCAGCTCAATCTATTTTGTCTACAGTTTTTCCTTCAGTGGTTTTTGGAATCAGCATTGATATCCAAAGGAGACTTTCCTCTTCCCCAACAATGAGTAACCAAGAAGCCCATTGTACTCAATGCTGAAACCAAGCCCTTATGGCCTGGGGGACTAGGCTGCCTCTGGCCTTCTCACCAGGAGTACCTCCTCTTGGGGTTGGCTGCCCTCATTCCTACCTGTACACTCACAATCCCACTTTAGATAAATCCTGCTCTCATTTTTGCACATTATTTATGCCTCTGCTTTGAATTCTTCTCTCACATGGGACAAGGAGTTAGAATAAAAACAGGAGACACTTTCCTAAAATACTTACCCAGTGCCTTGAATTCAGGTGCTAAATACTGCCAGATCCTACTCTACCATGGTCTCAGTCTCCTTCCTTTAAGTATTCCTTGCCCTGCTTTCATTAAAATTAACTCTGAGTTGAGGGTGTGGTGCAACCAGCCCTCCAGGATCCCTAATGCCCTTGTGGATAGCATCTTGATGCTGGGCCTTGTCTTGAGGAGTTTCTTTCCCAGGAACTCCAGGCCTGTAGCAAAAAGTAGCCACCACCTCCACATTGCCCCCAGACTGACTGAAGGGCGCTTTGCCATTATCAAAATTCCCAGGGAATCAAAGCAAGGTCATGAGCACAACCTTAATTCCAGTCGCAAGCTCTCTCCTTCTCTCTACTACTCTCAGCCTGCTAACCTTTTAACTCACTTACCTTCCCACCTCATGATGAAAAGAAAGCAATACAGATGCCTTCTAAAATTAGGCCCTCAGAACAACTAACTCTGCTTCGTTAGCCTTCTTTAGGCCTTGGTCATTATTGAGTTCACCACAACAGTGAACATTTTCCCTTGCAAGGGAAAGCTTCCTCTGCTACCCCAGAAATTTTCTGAGGCATTTAGTACTTTCGTTGGAAGGCAGGATCTGGGACTTCCTGATCTTTGAAGCCAGATTAGACTCCAATATATGCCTGTCTGCCCTAAGAAATATTTGCAGCTACTTATTTTAAGAAGCTTTTGAAAGACCAAATTTACATCTATAAAAGAAATTTCCATTTGTAAGGCTGCTTGCCCCTCTGCACCAGGAAAGCAGGACAAAATTACTACAAATATTCCTAAGGAGCTGATGGGCTAAAATCTGTAGGACATGCCTTGCCTTTGTTTAAGGTGTTTTCCCTGTCTGTAAGCTGGACTTTTACCTGCACATTTATTTCTTTATTTTGGAAAGTAATGGTTTTTAAGTCTGAAATCTAAGTTCTGTGTATTTGAGATGTGAATTTTCTATGGTCTCCCACCCAAGGCCGTCAATTTGAAAATGCAAATTTGAGGGAGATGACTCATCACAAGAAAGGAAGAGAACTATTTGGAAAGGAGCAATCAAAAATCTCAGTATTTTTCAAAAATCTTAGTGTTAGTTATCTTGTTCCTGAAAACCAAAATAATGGGGACAAAGTCTGAGGGTAAAGAAAAGACATATGAGGGTTAGCAGACCCTCCAGTCTCCAGATCTACCACCATCCTGAATAAGGGTGCTCTGGGATGTTTAGGAGGCCACAGGGAAGCAGAATTCAGGAATAAGGGAACAAAGGACACGCGCAGCAGCATGTTGGCCGCTGGCCAGGTGATAAGGGGCTAGTTGGAGCTGCAGTGCTTATCCAGTCCAGTTACAAGGTCAGCTCAGGTCCAAGTTCCTCAGTGGTCAGCAATGTCATACTCTTCAGAGATTTTGATAATGGCAAAGTGGGTCTCAGGGCTTTCTGTCTTGCACCCAGAATTCTCCTATAGAACATTGTTCATGACAATGCTGTCCACAAGTGTCATCTATTATCTCATGAGTCCAGCGATTAGAATCCTGTAGAGCCATCTCCACCACTCTCTCGATTCAGTGAGTTAAGCTAAGAGAGATTGGCTGGGAGACTGGGGCCTGAGGTTTTTCATTCAAGGCATTGTTTGGGAGCTTGCTTTGAACCTAGAAAGGTTATTTTTTTTCTTTTGTCCAGAAACACAGTTCAGATCTAACTATTCTTCTAGAAACTAGCAGGTTTTGTATTATTATACATAGCCCCTGATTAACAATTTAAAATGGAGGTGATAGCATCTTTGTCTCTGTGTGTACGTCTATAGATGTCTGTGTATGTTTCTGTATGTCTATATAAGCATGTATGTTATTTATAGCTTGCCTACCATCTGTGTGGGTTTCAGGTCCTTGGATTTAAGGAACTGTGGGTCCAAAATATTTTTTTTAAAAAGATGCATATCTACTGACCATACATACATATATTTTTCCTTTGTAATTATTTCCTAAACAACACAGTGTAACAAGTATAAGTGTATTTCAAACAGTTTGTGGAAAATAGAATTAAAAGCGATAACAGACTTCTCCATTCAGCTCTGTTTTCTCAGGCAGCTACTGAAAGCATGTCAGTGAGAGCAGGTACACTCAACTGGTCTTCCCATTCATGTTCAGACGATTACTGTTGTAAGAACTCTCCATTCAACTCTGAGAAAGAGAACATTCATTGCTCATTATAGGTCTGTAGGAGAAGTGGCAGATCACAGTGAAGCCCAAAGCAACCTCTCCATTTCGAAAGAGATTTGTAAATTTTTGGAGTTAGGCTAATTGGGGGCAAACTGGACAAAGCAGTGACAGAACATGACAGGTACAGAGGAAAGGGATTGGGGGTGTTCTTTGAATAGGTATTGCCAAGTGACAATTATGGGCTATTAGTATGTTAGACAGCCCCTGAAGCTTACCATTAAGCATGGAGAGAGGGGGTCCTCTGTTGTCTCTAGTTTCAACAGTATTAGATTTCAACAGTATTGTGTGAGTGAGAACAAGCTGTCCCTAAATTGCCTGTGTAGGATTCAAAAGAAACATCTAGTGAGCATTATCTGAGAAGTGGTGGAACACTTTTATTTATTTATTTTGTTAACTATCAGGTCAGTTTGACACAGGGGACATGTTGCACAAAGGTATGTTTTGTCTTAGCCACCTGCAGCAAACTGGATGACTCCTTTGCTCTGTTTTTCTACCTCGTCATGCATCCCTAAAAATGTCCTCCTTAAAGTCAACGAGCACCCTTCTTGTCAGCAGCCTCTTTTCAGAGACAAAACCCTCGTGTCTCTGACAGTGCTTGTAGACAATCATATCCTAAAGGAAGTAATCTCTAACCATTGAGAAATTTTCCCCTGGTAGCCCAAAGCTACTTTTCAAGCCAAACCAAAGTATGCACATTGTGTATTCAAATTTGGATGGGAATTTGACCACTTTGGAATACTTCCAAAGACTCATTGTAAGTTGTTGGGCTTGGGTTTCCCACGAATAGGTCACTCATGTTCTACCCTGAATAAACCTCATATTAAACTTTTTTTCAGATCCTGTTTGTTTTCATCAACGCTGTCTGATTGATTCTGAGTCCCTCTAATCAGAACTTGATTTGCCAGCATTTTTACATACAAGCCCCTTCCGACCTAATCCATAAAATCTTTCCCCAGGCCCCTTATCAGACTCCTTACCTGATCTCCTTGTAATAGCTTTCTCTCTGCAAAATAACCTGGATTTGGTGATTGGTCTTCCAGCCTACAAATACAAATACACCAAAAGACAAAAGACAAAAAATACACCAAATGCCTTTGGTAACACAATGGCACTGCTGGCAGAACAGGAAGTCCTTCCTAAATGTTTGCCAGTGGTACACCAGCCCCAGTCAGAGAGCTGGACACAGCCTGTGAATAAAGCAGCTGCCAAGCCTGTAGCTCCGTGATTCTCCAAGGCTTTCACCTCTGGTACAGTGGTATTTCTCTCTGTGTCTCTGTCTCTGTCTCTGTCTCTGTCCCTCCCTCCTTCCCTCCCTCCTTCCCTCCCTCCCTACCTCCCTCTCTTTTGTTTGCAGTAGAAAAATGTCTCCAGGTGAGTAATCTCAAAAGGCCACTTTATCTCCCTCCTTGACTTTGTATGCCCCTATGTGGGTCCTGTCTAACCCTCTATGGGTTCTGTTGGGGTAAATCCCCAATCTCACTATTTGAGGCAGGACTGGGTTTCACGGTGGTGAGAACACTTGCTGAGTCCTTCCAGGACCCTGGTTCTACTGTACTCCGACCTTTGGTGCCTGTTCTTTGTTTAGCATCTGCTACGATTTGTGCTGTGTTAAGTTGTGTACTTTTTATGGAATCATAAAAAGAAAATTCTAAGAGCGCTTAACTGACTTCATAGCCCCTCCTCTCTCATCATGGCCCCAGCTGCACGGCCTTAGGTAGCTCCTCTGTTTCACTGTCTGCTACGTGGCAGGGTGGAGCCAATGGTGGAAGCCTGGCCTAGTTTTCCATTAATGGATGATGTAGAACAACAAAGTTAGGTAAGATTTGATGTGTACGTGTGTGTGTTATATGTGTTGCATTAGTTACATATAATATTTACATGATAAAATACCATAAAGAATTGTATTTTGAATTGACTTACACATCAATGAGTGCTCACATAAATTAAAATTGCTAAATTAGTCCAAATGCCTTTTGGTTCATGTGACTTAAGTAAATCTTTGACAAATAAATTTGTAAATTTGTTGGTAAAAAGAAAGTTAAGGTTTTTTTTTTTTTTAATGATCATTAACATCCATTTGTGTCTGGGGTTGATGACCTAGAAAAAGGATGCTTATCAAAGCTGTTAGATATTTAAAATCATAAAAGCATAATTTTAATCTAAATATAAATGACGGGGATGAAAGAGCAATGTGGTTGGTGTTCACTGTTTCCTGGGAATCAAGTACCACAATTCAGCTTTGGGGATTTTCTTTTGACAGGGACAGATCCTGGGTTTTGGTCGCTAGACAACATTGCTCCTGGCTTGGCCAGCTCAGATAAATTCCTTTACCTCACAGCTCAAATCATTGTCTCCCTGTTTCCATTGGCATGTGTGCTAAACAAGAACTCTTGGGTTTTCTGCCTCATTATAAACACACGATGGATGCTGGTGTAGGTGGCATTGTTCCACCTCTGGGTGGTACTGCCAAAGTTAATTGGTTAAAATTAGAGCCCTCTATTTAGTTGGCTTCAAAGAAAATATATGCACATATAAACTAACTATCCTTTAAACTGTTAAAGTGATGGAAACTGAACTAAAATATTTCAAGTTTACATGATCTGTGATAATCTTCAGTTAATAAAAACTAGTGAAATTCTGTTTAATCAGAACAGGTCTATATTCAGAGTTTTGGACATCAAAAATGCACACACACAATTTTTAATTTATATCTGGGTTGATTAGTTATGTAGGTTTATGCCATCTTTTTTTGAGGTTTAAAAATACCGAACTATACATTCTACCTAAGAATAAATGTTGTTAGAAGAAATACACTTATTCATGTATGTCAAGCACATTTTAAAACTAAGTCAAACAAAAGGATTCATATACAGGGTTGTATAATAATTGGAAAATATATGTTGTAAAAAATCTATGAATATTTTTCCAATTTTTTGCACCAAAATAAATTTATCTTTTAATTATATTTTTTACAAAATCTAATTACTTAACATACAAATAAGGTAAAAATGGCTAAAAGATAAATAAATTGATCATTAGCCTTTTTTGGTGTGTTAACACGTATACTTTAAAAAAAGTACAAAAGTGAAAAATGAGCTACATAATTTTCTGTAGCCTTTGAAGGTCTGTCTTTGATTATCACTTTGGTTACATGAATAGTGTTATTT
Source organism: Oryctolagus cuniculus (assembly GCF_964237555.1). NCBI lineage: Eukaryota > Metazoa > Chordata > Mammalia > Lagomorpha > Leporidae > Oryctolagus > Oryctolagus cuniculus. Next base: position 105,049 of record NW_027208290.1, read on the forward strand.
AAAAGTGATTTGTGATGCCATTTTAATCAAGTGCTTTGAACTTTTGATATTGATAAACTTCCCCAAATCGAGACATAAGTTAAATCTTTTGACCTCAAACTGGTATAGGGAGCTTGCAGATAGATCCCTGATTTATAAAAATAGAGGCAGAAGGAGATTAAAATAATTCAGCATATTTGATATGTTAAAGTGCATGGAAACCATTGTCAAATAACATGTAATACTGAAACTTCTTTAATTCACATTGTATGGATACATTGTTAATGTACTTTATATATTACATGAAATTCCTAGAAATCTGATGGTTCTAATATAACCCATCAGTCATAATTATAGTTGTTATCTTAAATATTGTCTGTCACAGAAATAATGAAATTTCTTTGTCAATTGCCTTATAATGATCTCTCGTCAAACCTTTAATTATGGCCATTTTAAGTCTTGTCATCCATAGACAGTTAATTATTTTACTCTGATACTTGCATGAAAGCTATTGCAAGCAATTATAACCGAAAGTGTTTCATCTTATGAAAGACTCAAGGAAAGAATTCTCATAAGTATAGGTTTCTGATAACTTTAAGATCAAACCATGGCACTAAGGATTCCAAAACTCTAATGACTAAACTGACTGACTTACAAAACCATTATCAAGCAAAACATGAACTAACTGAATACCCAGAAAATTCTGTGGTAAATTTCATGTTTAGTACAGCTGGTACTGAAATGTGATGATAGGCAGTCACAAATGAAATCCATACATGGTGCCCTTTTGCATCACTATCATTCAATATAATTCTGGAAGTTTTAGTCAGATCCATTAGTCAGAAAAATAATCAAAGGCATACAAATTAGAAAAAAGATGACAAAAATATTCCTATTTTCAGATAACATAATTCTTTATTTGAGGAGTCAAAAACTCCACTATTAGAATTCATAAACAAAATTTGATAAAATTTTAGGATATAAAATCAACTTACAAAAATCAGTAACATTCTTATACACTTACAGTGCTCTGGTGGACAAAGAAGTTACAAGTTCAGTCTCATTCACAGTCATTACAAAGCAATTAAATACCTCGGGATCAATTTAGCAAAGGATGTGAAAGCTCTCCACAACTGAAATTACAAAATGTTAATGAAAATTATAAAAGAGACACAACAAAATAGAAACATTTTCCATGATCATGGATTGTAAGAATCAGCTTTATCAAAATGTCCATACTACCCAAAGCAATTTGCAGATTCAATGTGGTTCCAATCAAAACACAAAGGAAATTCTTCAAATATGTAGAAAAAAATACTAATGTTCATATGGAAACAGAAAACACCCTGGAAAACAAAAGCAATTCTAAAAAATTTAAACAAAGCCAAAGGCATCACAATACCAAATTTTAAAGCATAGTATAGGGCTGTTATAATCAAAACAGCCTGGTTCTGGCACAAATTAGACATTTAAACCAATGCAACAGAGTAGAAACCCCAGAAAATAACCTACCACAACCAACTAATCTTTAATAAATGAGCTAAAATCATTCTCTGGAGAAAGGACAGTCTCTTCAACAAGTGTTATGAAATGATGAACTTCCACACACAAAAGTATGAAACAAGACCCATACTTTATAGCCTATACAAGAATCAATTCACAATGGATCAAGGATCTAAACCTAAGACCTAAAACCACTAAATTACTGGAGGGAAGCATGGGAAAAATGCTCTAAGACACTGGTGTAGGCAAAGACTTCTTGGATAAAACACCAGAAACGGAGGCAATAAAAGTAACAATAGATAACTGGGATTACATCAAGCTAAGAAGATTCTGCACAGGAAAGGAAACAAGCAACAAAGTGAAGAAGTAACAGATAGAAAGACAATATTCACAAACATCCAATAAAGGGTTAATATCCAAACTATACAAGAACCTCAAGGAACTCAACAACAACAAAAAGCAATCAAGTCAATAAATGGGAAAAAGATATGAACAGTCATTTTTCAAAGGAGGAAATCCAAATGGCCAACAGACACATGAAAAAATGCTGAGGATCACTAGCCATCAGGGAAATGCAAATATAAACCACACCTCACCTTAGTAAGAAGGGTTGTCATTGAAAAAAATTAATAACAATTGCTGGCAAGGATGTAGTGAACAAGGTAACCTAATGCACTGCTAGTGGAAAATAGCTAGTACAATTATTATGTAAGAATAGTATGGTGGCCAGCGCTGCGGCTCACTAGGCTAATCCTCCACCTTGCAGCATCGGCACACCAGTTCTAGTCCCAGTCGGGGCACCAGATTCTGTCCCGGTTGCCCCTCTTCCAGGCCAGCTCTCTGCTGTGGCCCGGGAGTGCAGTGGAGGATGGCCCAGGTGCTTGGGCCCTGCACCCGATGGGAGACCAGAAGCACCTGGCTCCTGCCTTCGGATCAGCGTGGTGCACGGGCCGCGGCGGCCATTGGAGGGTGAACCAATGGCAAAGGAAGACCTTTCTCTCTGTCTCTCTCTCTCACTGTCCACTCTGCCTGTCAAAAGAAGAAGAAGAAGAAGAAGAAGAAGAAGAAGAAGAAGAAGAAGAAGAAGAAGAAGAAGAAGAAGAAGAATAGTATGGTGATCCCTTCTAAAACTGAAAAAAAAAAACACCAGATCTACCATATGACCCAGCCAACACACTCTTGGAAATATATCCAAAGAAAATGGAAGCAGCATATTGAAGAGTGACCTGAAATCCCATGTTTATTGCAGCTCGATTCACAATAGCTAAGATATGGAACCAACTTAGATGTCCATCTAATTGGGTAAAGAAAATGTGGTATATATACATGATGGAACGCTACTCAGCTGTAAAAGAATGAAATCCTGACATTTAAAGTGAAATGGATGCAACTGGAGACCATTATTCTAAGTGAAATAAGTCTTACCCTAAAAGAAAAATACCACATGCATTCTTGTTTTTAATAGTGAATATAGAGAGTATAAATACTATGTGGATGTCGTATAATTTGATATATAGTTATAAATTGTGTTTCACTGAATCATACCACATACATGATGATACACTTTCACATGTTCAAAACAATAGAAATGTGGAGAATAGTTAGAACTCTCGAGGTATCATTAACCCTTTCTTAGTTTGAGTGCTGGATATGAGTGTGATTGGATGGCAAAAACCTCATTCATTTGTACACTTATGTGCATTTCTTGGTATGTATATTGTACTTTGATAAAATGCTTAAAAATTAAAGGGCTTACTTTCCATAATTCATCACAGAACAAAGTGATACAAATAACTAGTTTAGTGACACTGTAAAATTGATAAAAATGGTTATAATTAATGTTTTGTTTGTCAAACATATAATTCTAGCAAGATAATTGGAACTGCAGATGGTATATTTTTGCTACATGATCTATGATTTGAGCATTTACAGATGGGTTTCATTCAATTTTCATCTTCAATGGGTTTAACACAGTCTTTTAATAGTTTGTAGGTTCTCCAGCTGGAAAACTTGTGCTAGGACAATGGTTACCAAATTAATAACAAAGGTATTTCATTTGTGGGACATTGCTAGAGAAATCTTCACTATTGGCAAGCTATTTTATGGACAAGTTATAAAGCAGTTAGGTAAGGTGTTACAAACATAATAATGATATTATCATTATCCCGGTTACTCTCACTCTTCTGTAAATGTCAAATGGACAAATGGCATTTAAAAACTAAAATTGACAAAGTTAATTGAATTGATTGTATTGGTTTGGCCAAAGGTATTCCTATAGGCCCTGATGGCAATTAGATCCACTCCCATTGGGAAATACAGATTTACTCCTTATGAAACAGTTATTGGAAGGCTTATGGACTAAGAACATATTATCATGTTATACAGTTCTTGGCTTCAGCCTGCCCCAGCCCTCGCCATTGCAGCTATTTGGGGAGTGAACCAAGATGATTTCTCTCTCGTTCTCTCTCTCTTTTATTCTCTCTCTTTTTCAAGTAAATAGAACAATTCTTTTTAAAACCATCATTTAATTTGATTTTCCATGAACTTTTTAAGCATTCATATTTTTCAGTCTTATAAATTCTGATAAAAAGTTTCTTACCAACCCTACCTCATTAAAACTTCAATACTTGGGAACTTGATCACATACATCTCAAGAAAGCAGATCCAGACTCTTGAAAATGTACGCTGTTGAAGTCATAAGGTGCAGCTGACCAGGTAAGTCTTTCCCAGAAGTAGATGGAATGATGAATGTGTACAACGTTCCAAAGATCAACAACCAAGTCTTCCCTTCTCTGCCATCATGAAAAACTTCTCATTGTTCTTTTGTTTCTTGCTGTCACAATCCTGTCACTTACTTTCTTACACTCACTGAAAGTCATATCCCTACCTTTTAAGCTGATAACAAAACTCTAACCAAATCCTATCTGGATGATGCTTGTGGAAAGTCTATTATGCTTCCCAGTATCAGGAACCCAAAACCTGGGGGCTGTCTAAGTGAGGTCAAGTAATTGCTTGTACAATATAACTGGGTTAATTCTGCATGGTCCCTTTTCACAACATGTGGTTGTACACCCTTACAGCCTGCCACAGAAAAGTCAATTTCTTCCCAGACCTTGTTTCAAGAAGTGTGCTAAGAAATAGGCTGACAGATTTAACTGATCTAAGCTCAAATGCTATTATGTAGCCCTCTTTTCCATTCCCTGAGGATCCATATTGGATCTGAGGAGAGTTTGCCTGCTTTGTTCTGCTTCCCCACTAGTTTGGATCTTATTTTCTAGCTTGATTCCCTCCTGCCTTCTGAATTGCTTCTCCTATTGGTCTATACAATACTTGCTATAAATAGAAGCCAAAATGACCATCAGTAGAAATTAGCATTAACCCTGAAACAGATAAAAATAAGCTAATGTCAGCTGGAGAAAAACTCCAAATGAAGGCTCACTCTTGGTGGTAATGAGGTGCCAACTGTGTGGAATTTGAAACTAATGCATAAATTGAGAGAAAGTCAGACTTTTTGACTAACTGGAATTCCTAGGGTTTTGTATAGGTAGAAGTCACCCTCCAGAAGGTGTATGACAGCATATGTGTTCAACAAAAGTAGTTACTGAATATTATCAGGCATCTTTAGATTTCCTAGGGACTTGCATATGGCACTGAACAAATCTAAATGCACGTATCTTTCCACTTATTATGCTATTGTTTAAAGTTTAATTCAAAAGGTGGTAATACCACTTTTTCTTTAGGCATTGCCAACAAATGCATTGAAGAAATTCTTTTTGGAAAAGGAGTACACAATGTATTTGTGATACTGGATGACAGTTTGAAGGCATTCTAAGTGGTGGCTAACTTGCCCCCAAGTTTTCTAAGCTTAAGACTTCCTCAAGTAGGTGTCTAGGTCACTATGCTTGTGTTTCCAAGCTGATGACAAACACGGTTGCCTCTTTGGCTGGGCATTTGGTGCAGCTGTTAAGATGCTTCTTGGGTTCTCTGCATTCTATTTCACAGTGACTGGGCTGCAATCCCAGCTCTGTTTCTGACCCCAACTTCTCCCTATGCAGACCCCGGAAGGAAGTAGGTGATGGCTCAAGTGGTTGAGTCCCGGCCACTGGATAGAGTTCCAGAATTAGCCCTGGCTGTTGTGGAAATTTGGGGAGTAAACCACCAGATGGAAGATTTCTCTGTGTGTGTCTTTCTCTCTGCCTTTCAAACAAACAATTTAAGAAAAGATTCCTAGGCAAATCAGATCATTCTACAGTGGATAATAATCCTTAATCACCACAAATTCCTAAAGATTGTGACCAACCAGACTCAAATACTGTTGAACTACTTACATAGCCAGAGATTTGATTTTTTTCAATTTGATCAGTTGAGCTCCGTTGCGTTCTTGTGAAGCATTGCACTGTAATCTCCTGGAATCACCTTCCTGCTAATCATCACAGTCATCTCTCTGGTCAACTCTGTCCCCTCAAGAGTCTTAAAGATTTGTGTGCCACCATCCAGTGTACATTAGTCTCACTTTGACTAGAATGGAAAAAACAGGAGTCATGCAACTGACCTAACCTCAGGACTTGTGACCAAATGAGTCCATTATGATGATGACAGGGAGTGTTACCAAGCTCCAAGCTTCTGAACACTGCCATTGGACAGAGTGCCCAGTGCTTTGACATTCTACATATTGGACTGCAACCTAATTTAGGAAGCTAACAAACCAAAGTCTAACTTAGAAGTGCTTTAAAAAAAAAACAGAGAGAAGAGTATTGGACGATTACAGGCTTCACACACAGGCAGCCAATGATCATGCTATTAGTCTAAATAAGACAAATACCTAGTGATAACTAATCAAGCTGTTTCTCTATTCTATTTAGACTACAAAAACTTACTACCAATAATGTGGAATAGAGTTCCTCATTCCTCTGCAGGTTTTGTATGCTGCATCATTCATTAATCCTTTAACAATCAAACTACTCAATTGGTCTATATTTTTCTTTTAATATAGAACTCATTCACTTCCCTTTCATATAGATAAACACAATTATTGGTGTAATATGCGTTATTTCAATGAGTTATTTCACATATTTGCAATTTCCTTTTTCTTAATTTTTAATTAAAATCATTCTGCTTATTTGACTGTATATATTTTTTACAAATTTATCTCAAATTTGAAATAAATTAATTTAAGCTGAAGTAGGGAATAGTAATTTTCCAATGGTTAATTACACCTTGTATTTCCTTTTTTTTGAGTTTGAATATTAATTTTTTATTTGACAGACAGAGTTAGACTGTGAGAGAGAGAAACAGAGAGAAAGGTCTTCCTTCAATTGGTTCACCCCCGCAAATGGCCACTATGGCCGGTGCTGCGTTGATCCGAAGCCAGGAGCCAGGTGCTTCCTCCTGGTCTCCCATGCTGGTGCAGGGCCCAAGCACTTGGGCCATCCTCCACTGCCTTTTTGGGCCACAGCAGAGAGCTGGACTGGAAGAGGAGCAACCGGGACAGAACTGGCGCCCCAACTGGGACTAGAACTTGGGACCTATATGCGATGCCCGTGCAGCAGGCGGAGAATTAACCAAGTGAGCCATGGCACCGGGCCTGATACCTTGTATTTCCAAAGTAGATTTTCCATTTTTTTCTTCACTGAATTTGACTTTTCCAGGGTCTGTTGGAAAAGGGATGCCTCCTGATTCAGGTGAGTTCCTGGGGGTAGTCAGGCTGAAAGGACCATGGGAACATAGAGGAGCTCTAGCATTGCTAAAAGAAGATTCTCGTTTTCTTATCCCACAGACTCCATTCTCAACCTGTGCGAAGTTTTGGCTGTGTTCCTCTTCGACAGCTATCGGATTCTGCTTACAATCACCTGATCTTGCGTCTCACAGATACTTTCTCCCCTGAACTGAACCAGAACATCTTCATGCGCCCTCTCCTTATGCCATTCTTCCTTCCTACAGAGCTTCCTTTAATTCATTTTCTCTCTAGTTCCAAAACTTACGTTCCATAAATTAATGTGTTTCTAACATTTAAATCCAAGGATCAAATCATAGTATTTTTTCTTTTAAGTCTTTTTAAGCAATTTTCATTTTCCTTTTAGCTCTGCCTGTTTTCTTTGTGGTTATATTATACTGATATTACATACATATGGCATCTTAGATATACATGGAACATCCCTAAATTATAATTCTCCCTATGCAGAGAACCCTGAACTACAATGTAATGTGCATGTAGAAGGTAGTACTTCTGACTCAGGCTATGGATTACAAAATAGATTTATTATTTCTGGAGTCTTTACATTATATACCCAGATATACTTCTTTTTTTTTTTTTTTTTTTTTGAGAGACAAGAAGAGCTTTCTTTTTTTTATTTTATTTTATTTTTTTTATTGTCTATTTTATTTTTTTTTAACTTTTATTTAATGAATATACGTTTCCAAAGTACGAATAATGGATTACTATGGCTTCCCCCCCATACCGTCCCTCCCACCCACAACCCTCCCCTTTCCCACTCCCTCTCCCCAGATATACTTCTTTGTTTTCTAATTAGTGAGTTTTAGATATATTTGTCAGGTATTTGTTAAACCTAACAGAAAGCCCAGATATATGATTTATGTCATATGACTTATTATCTAATTGTAATAGTATTTCCTTTTAATTTATAGCAGCATCCCTCCACCTCCCTCCATTCAGATAAATTAGATAATCCTATAGCATTCATCTGTAAAATTTGCTTAAGAAATTTCTTAGCACTAGTTTTCTCTCTACTCTCCAATAAAATTGTTATATTTAAAAATAAAAATTGTGTTTTTTTCAGATAACCAAATATATGAATTTCTTTTGCTATCTCTATTTTCTTGAACTAGACACTCTCCAACTTTATTATATTATTTTGCAAAAACCAAATGGAAAATAAATGAATATGGCATTATAATAAAACTGTGCTTGTATTGTTCTTATGGGTAATAATCTTTATTCACAGTTTGGCTGTGAAAACTTATCTTGCCACTCTGCAGAGAAAAATGATAGGAAACAGTAGATAAGATGTGTTTCTAGAGATAAATCTTCCTTATTCTCAAGCATTTGCCCCTCTCCAATGTCTGTCTCTGAATTGATCACTTCATAGCTCATCATCACTTCATAACTCATCTGTGAGAGGCATCACAAGAAACTTAATTGCTCAAAATGTGAATGATACTAATGGAAAGGAAAAGAGGAGGCTGTGTTCAAGCCATTAAGTCTTCAAAAAGCAGCAGATGCTGCCAGCAAAAAAATACTCTAGAGACACATTTGACAGTTGTGCTCAGATCACAAGGAGGTTCCTCTGAATCAATTTTGCAGAGTCCTCATATAAATTGTAGAGAGATTGCATATTAACAAGTGGGGTTGACATTCGGCAGAACAGGGACAATAATGTTCCATCTTTACAATCTTAATTTACTGATGTGAGCAGAGCTGATTCCTGTATAAGATGTCTCACCCTTATCAAATCTTCACACTCCACATGAACCCAGTTGCCATGACTTGCACCACTTTCTCTACCCTATCAACCCCTTACATCTCTGGCGATCTTACTACTCCAAGTGCTCAGTGAAGTGAGAACAAGAGGGGAAGACTGTACATGTGACAGTAGTATATTCCCAGCTAAGTCCAGATCTGTGGCAAAAGATAGAACTGGAGAAAGGAATAATGGAACTGAATGCCAACACAGTCAAGAATCAGGATGATAATGTATATGCTGATGGGGTTCAGGAGAGCTGCCACAAATACTCACACTGACAATTGAGGAACTGCCAGAAGCAGAAAGCTCTCTGACCTTCTCCCATCATTCTCCCCAGTAGAAATGAATTTTCAGAAAAGAATTTTCCGATGTTCCTCTACAATGGGTCTTTAATCCCTCATGGACTCTTCCTATCCCTAGAATAAAGGAACAAAGACACAGAGATGCAAAGAATAATCTGAATAAACAGGATTTGATAATCCCCCCTTAATTATTTTTTTGTTTTTGATTTGTTGTATTTTAAATGTAATTCTTTAGTTGAAAGGCAGAGACAGAGAGAGACAGAGATCATTCATTAGCTGGTTTACCCTCCAAATGCCTGTAATGGCTGTGGCAGGGCCAGACCAAAGCCAAGACACCAGAAATCAATTTTGTTCTCCTACATGGATGGCAGGAACCCAAGTACTTAAACCATCACCACTGCCTTCCAGTGTCCACATCAGCAGGAAGCTGGAAGTGGAGTCAAAGGCTGCTATGGACCCCAGGCAGTTGGATATGGGATGAGTCATTCTAAGCATCTTCTCAACTCCTGGGTCACATGTCTGTCTTCCTCAATTTGTTACCATTAAGTCATACCCTTTAGTCTTCCAATATTATTTCTGCATGACTACCCATAAAAACCAAGAGATTTTAAGTGTCTTTAGGTCTTCATTTATGATGGCTCCATGTCATATCAAACTTAAATAAAGTTACGTGTTACTCCTTGTTAATCTGACATGTGTTTTACTTGATCATAAATCTTGTGATGGAAGAGAAAATGTCTACTCCTCTGCATTTCCAACTTATGTATTAGAGAACAACCTGCTTTAGTAGATCTGGGTTAGTAGAAGGGACTTCCAATAATGTTTGTGATTTTCTAATTATGAAGGCACTTTAAAAATTTTAAAGAAAAAATAATTTAGAAATGAACTTATTTTTTTACAAAAGTATTTGAAAACCATGTCTAAGTTCCTCATAATACATATTTGCCATGAATTTTTGAAGCTCCCTTGCATCATCACATTGAAAATGAAACATGAACTCTACACAAAAGAAGCAAATTATAATTATTTTCCTAAAATATTCATTGCAGCCTTTTGTTGAGTGCTGTATTAAATGCTGAGGACTTTATAATGAACAGAATTGCCAAAAATCTCTATATCTTTGGTGCTTATTTATATCTGGGTGTGGGTTAGGTGCACATAAGTGCATGTCTGTCTGTTTATCTGTGTATCTATCATCTGTCTACCTATATCTGTATCTATCAACTCCATCTTTCTAGTATCTACCTATCATCTATGACAAGTACTATTCAAAAAGTCAACCAAGCATAGAACGAGAAAGTGTGGAAATGTGAAGGATTATGGCTGGATCTCATTTCTAAATGGGCCTTGAAATTGATCTCACTGAGTTGGTTACATTTCAATGAAGGCAGTGAGGAAGTGAGTCAGAGCCATAGCTGAGGAAAGACCACTCCAACTATAAGAAATAGGAGGTTCAAAGGCCTTGAAGTGTAAGAACAGCTGGTATATTCCAAAAGTCACAGAAAACAGCATAGATGAAACTATGATTTCAGAGAAGGAATTAAGCCCATTGAAAGATTTTGACTTTTATCCTAACTGATCTTTAAGGTGTTTATTTAAAGTAGTAAACTTGTCACTGAAATTTTCGTAAAAATAATTGATTCCTGTGGGGTTTTTTTAAAAGATTTATTTATTTATTTGAAAGTGTTACACAGAGAGAGGAGAAGCAGAGAGCTAGAGAGATGTCTTGCATCTACTGGTTCACTTCTCAATTGGCCACAATGGCAGGAGTTGTGCCGATTTGAAGCCAGGAGCCAGGAGCTTCTTCCAGGTCTCCCACTTGGGTGCAGGGGCCCAAGGACTTGGGCCATCTTCTACTGCTTTCCCAGGCCGTAGCAGAGAGCTGGATCAGAAGTGGAGCAGCTGGGTCTCGAACCAGCGTCCACACTTCAGGCCAGGGCGTATAACCCGCTGAGCTACAGTGCTGCCCCTGATTCCAGTGTTTTAAAAGGACCAAAACATTGTAGGAGTATGAGAGAATTTCAAAGAGTTTGTGGAAAATGGAATTAGGTAACTATTATTTTGGTGCAAAAATGTTTGTTTTTTTTCATAGTAGTACATTTTCCATGAACTTATTGAAGACTGATCATGTATGTCCATGAGGTGGGGGAGAAAAGTGTTAAAGGCTTAAGGAAGGAAAAATATTAAACAGAAGGAAACCTAGAGAGGAGCTGGCATCTGACATAATGATAGGATGCCAGGTGAGACACCTGTATCCCCTACCAGAGCACCTGAGTTTGAGTGTCAGATCCAGTTCCTGATTCTGGTTCTTTGCTAATGCATACCCCACGAGATAGCAGGTAATGATTCAGTCGTGGACTCCCTGTCACCCATGTGGGAGACATAAACTGTGTTTCTGGCTCCTGGTTTCAACCTGGTCCAGCCCTGGCCATTTGCAAGCATTTGAAAAGTGAATGAGGAGATGGAAGCTCTCTCTCTCTGCTTGTCTCTCTCTCTCTCTCTCTCCCTCTCTCTCTCTCAGACTCTGCCTTTTTTTCCTCTCAAATAAATTGATAAAATTTTATAAAAGATAGGGAAAACAAGAGACCGAATGAACAAAAAAATATATTGCAGAACTCTGTTATGTTGCTTTGATTTAATCAGCATATATTTGAGATGGGATAATTCAGTGTTGTGCTGTTCTCCAGCCATATTAGGCTGAGAAGGTGTAGGTGTATTTTAGGAGTAAAGCTGCATTTAATAAGATGAAGATTTTCTCAGATCATTAGCACAAAGGATGAATTGTGATGAAGTCAAAGATTTATATAGAGGATTATCAATAATAATTTCCTATAGAAGGCAAATAAAGAAAGGGGAGGAAAGTCACAAGATATGAGAAACAAAAGGGTAACAAGATTCAAGGATTGTGGACCTGTTAACAGAATCAGCTGAGAGCTGGATTATTGGTAACAGACACTGTTAACACTAAGGGAGAGACAACCCTCAGCACGTAGGATGCTTGCAAGTGAGATTGTAGTGTGTGAGGTATAATTACCTGAGAGCTTCCCGTAGCGTGGAAGACAGGCTCATTAAAGGAGAGTGGGCCAGGACACTGGTGGGTTTGGGCTACTTTCTCTGCTGAATGATACCCCGTGTTCTTTTAAGAAACTACACTCCTACGTCTTGATAGCTGTAAGATTCTGGTAGAATTGATTTCTTTCACACGTGTAGGGATGGCCCCCATGGTCATCAGCCTCCATGCCATGGTAGTTATTTCCATTTCCAATCAGAAATAATGCAAATGACAATAAGTGCTCACAAAATTTTGTGGGGAAAGGAAGCGTTAACTCTGTTCCATAGTAACTACAAGAGCTTGATATGAAGGTGCCGCTGCAGAATTTAGACCAACACGAATTAGAGAATCTGAATCCTTGGGATTCCTGGACTGAACCCCTGGATCAAGCCTTGCCTGAGAACCATCTCTGAATACTTCAGTCATGACAGTCGTATTTATTGTATATATTCTTTCCAGTATTAAGCCAATTCGTTAGCCTGGTGATGAGAATTTTCTGGAGTGTGTGAAATTTCCATTCTGTAGAAGTTGTATGGTATTAGCTAATGTTACCCTGAGCTAAGAATAGAAGAAGGCTTCAAAAATAGTTTTAAAGAATCAAATTATAATGTATGATTTACTAACAAGTTGAATCAATCACTAAGCATGTCAGAAGATAAAAATTTAGAAACAAAAAATTAGACTGCATTGGTAATGATAACGGAAATAGGAACATTATGCATTTCTTGGCATAATGATTAAAGTAATATTTTCTTCCCATTTGTCCAGCCAGTTAATTGGGAGTTTGGAGAGCAGTCTGTTGATATAATTATTTCCCTGTGAATGGATATCTTTTTCATCCTTTTAGAAATAACATGGTACACAGTATTATAATATGAAAAGGAGAAATGAGTACAAGACCATCTGAGAACATGAGCATTTATATTTAAACATGAATAAACCCAAGAATAGTGACGTACTTATCAAGGAAATGTTAGGAAGTGACCTTGGCTGTAATCTCTAATTTTGTGAATACCGCTGCAGTTATGCCCATACATGAGCATTGTGCAGTTAGCCTCATTGTGAAGCATTCCTTTAGGAGTAAAATTTCAATTCATATTATTTCTTACCTGTTACTTTTACCACCTGAGATTAATGGTGGGCTTTATTTAATATATACGAGCAATATTGTTAAATCAACAACAGGAGTCACTGTGCACTTGCTCCACATGTAGGACCTCTGTCCTTAATGAACTCTACTATGAGAATTAATGGCAAAACTTGTCTTCAAACAGTACTTTATACTTTGTGTGTCTGTGTGGGTGCAAACTGTTAATATATTTACTTAGTATAGAGTTGATCTTTTGTATATAAAAATCACTAAAAATTAACCTTAATGAAGAATGTAATGGGAGAGGGAATAGAAGGTGGGACGGGAGTGGGAGTGGGAAGGCGAGTATGGGGGGAAGAACTGCTGTATTCCAAAAGCTGTACATATGAAATTTATATATATTAAATAAAAGCCTTCTAAATATATATATATACATATACATGATCAATAAGATAACCTTTTCATCATTTTGCTGTAAATGATTCATAAATCCTTAATAACTATTAGGAAATATTAAATAATTATCTTACCAAAAAAGATGAAAATCTTTACTGGTGAATGTGGTATATGCCAATATATTAAACAGTGTCCTGTATAAAGTATTTTCAGCTTTTGGGTTTGATCAAAGTTTCATATCAGTTGATTATGTTGACACAATGCACTACAGAAAGGACAGTGTTAGCTTGTGAATGAAAAGGTGGTGCTAAGCTTAAATCATAAAATTAGAAATGTCTGAATGACTATGTAGATATTTGGAAAATATTTTAATAGATAATTTTTATAAAAATTAAAATTGCTACCTTTCACTTGTTATATTTTTAATTTATACAAGGTGAGCAAATGTCATGTATTTCATATATACAGACTAAATGGCTCTCAAAGTATTGGCGACTCTTAGCTTTCCACAAATGATGTTTGGTAGTAGACGTTTCATTACAGTCTTACCAGATACGGCTCTAGCCATGTAAAAGGAGGTCCTTGGTCGCTGTCCTGCCTTCCCCTTCCAACGAGTCTGTTCCCCAGCATGCCTTTGACCAAGGACAGAAACAGACCCAGGCCCACCCCCACCTCGAGCTGAGCTCCTCCAGGTGTCCTTCCACTCACAAGACTCCTCAGAGGAGTGGCTGTTCAGGGGAAGGCCATGTTAGGAGGTTTTATGTGATGAAACCAACTCTCATCCTCATGAGAGCAAAGTCTGAAATGATGGGGAGAATATTACACAAAGTGTGTAGTTTGAATTCCCTCCAGATGAATCTAATGTTCCTATAGTCTCTCACCTCACTTCTGTGCACACAGCAAGTCCTGGATTGATAAGGCAAGGATTTCAGACAGAGATATGACATGACATGACATGACATGACATGACATGACATAATATGTAATATAATATAATGTAATACAATGTATATTCTGCTCAGCCAATCTATTCCTGCTTTCCAAAGATCTGTAGCTAAAATACATCTCTGACATGCTTTCCAGGTACTAATATATATAGTTAGGCTGTTTCCAGGAACATGAAATGGTCTGTAAATAATCCTGACTGGCAGGAGCTCAGGGATCTGAAAAAATTCAACACAGTCCACATAACCATAACGAAAAAGAAAAAAAAAATGTGAAAATGAAAAAAATAGAAGAAAAAGATCAGTTCAAATGAATTGCTCTGAAAAAAAGAAAAAAGAAAATGCCCATTTGAAAGACTTGGTGACAAAAATGTCTCGGCATCATCTGCCAATCCCTAATCCTAAGGACAACCACCCAGCCCATCAGCTGCATCAACCTGACAGGATCCATAGGGAGGGAGAGTGTGGTGGGTGACATGGAGGGAGGAGTGGGGTAGGGTTAACAGCTCTTTCTGCCCCTTGGACCCAGCACTGACATAATTGTCTTGGAAGGTACACAAACTCCAGAGAGCAATTTAATTTTGGAGTAAGCAAGAAGTCTGTCTAGGATGCACTCATAATTTTCCAGGAAACTGATTTTTTTTTTCCCTAGAGGGAGCTCTTTCCAATGAAAATGGCCCAGCAGTTCAATCTGCTGGGCCTTTTGGGGATCATTCAATTCTGTACAATTCCTGTTCAACTCATTGTTTGTAATACACGAATCACACTGAAAAAACACTCTCTCTCTCTCTCTTCCATGCACTGGTCCATTCCCTAAATAGCCACAACATCCAGGGCTGGGCCAGGTCAAAGCCAGGAGCAGGAACTCCATTCAAGTCTTTCACATTGGCTGCAAGGGATCAAGTTCTTGGGCCATCTCCTGCTGCCTTCCCAGGTGTATTAGCAAGAACCTGGATTGGAAGCAGGGCAGCCAGAGCTACAACTGACACTCCGATGTAGAATACAGCAATCATTGGCGGCAGTTTAACCTGCTGCACACCAATGTGTCCCACCTCCTTTTTTCTCTTATATTCCCAGAAATATTCTGTAAATCTGAAAACAATTTTGTAAGGCTCTTACATCCATTTTTCTGGTAGGTGACACCTGTCCCAACCTGACCTGCTCCACCACCTCTCACTTCACCCACTTTGAAACTGCAATTCCAGCAGCTCAGGGCTTGGGAAGTATGTACAAATAGGGTTGTGTCCCCAGAAATTCAGTGTGAAACCTCACTGGGTTCTGAAATACCTGAAGACAAGGACACAGTCACAGGATGTTTTCCTGCTAAAATTCCAGTAAAGATATTTATTTTTATCACTGATAAGGTCCTACTTTTTCTTCATGTATCAAATACTGTATTTCCCATGGGCTGAGTGCTAAGGACACAGATGGAACAGCCAGCTTCGCCGCTCTCGGAGGGCAGCTGAATCTGCAGAGGAGACACAGGCACACAAAGGATGGCATGGCCGATAAGCTTAAGGTATATGAACAAATTATGCTTCCACCAATGGTACAGCAGTTATTATAGCACTTAAAATCTGGAAAGGGTACAAATTAATCATTTTTACTTCTTCGAAAGGTTCTAAAAATGATGCATTCTTAACAGCAACCACGGAGCAGAAGCAGAAGGACTGTCCGGTGTGATGTGACGGCTGCGGTTATCAGTGTAGGCGGAGTAAGTGCTGCAGAGAATTCAGTGAGTTGGGGCCTGGGTATGTGTGCACCACCTGTCACTCCCTTAACAGCTCTGATCTCAACCAACTCCTTAGAATATTATTGCACCATTTTTCAATCTCTGCCTGTGGAAGCTTAATGCAGTCACTGATGCTTTTTCCCCCAATCTGAGTTAATATAGACAAGCATTTTTTAAAGCAGCCCTAAGGCCAAGGAGAGTATTTATATCCACCACTATTCAGAGAATAAAAGAGCCAATAAAGCACTCGATAGATTTTGCACTTTTCCCATTATGTTTCTGGGCTTCCTGTGGGTATTCTATGAAAGACTGTGGGTGTACTTAATCAAGGAAAACAGCATATTTCTTATACCACTGTGTGCTAGCAACGTTTTCATTTAAACAGATTTCTTGTCAAGTGATATTGAAGTTTCTAAAATATTTTCTTTGTCCACTGGAACATGTACAATGACGCCAATGTATTGGTATTCATTAGCCACATTCAATTAATTTTGATAGACTGGGAAATGCATTGAGGTTTTCAACACAGAGCTTTTCCTCTTCAATATAAGAATACATGAAACAGAGGCACGGCAAATACAGCTCAAATGCAAGTGCTAGGAAAGCTCTAAGGGAACATCGGAAAGCAAGTTTCCCTAACTGTGGGAGCCTGGATTGTCCCCTCTGCTGTGCTTCTCATTGGTTACTGATTTCCTCAAGTTCAGTCTGGAGGACTTTTTCCTCCTGAAGCCTCCTGGCATCCTTGACCTTCATATTTCCAAATCAAGATAGACATAGAAGTGATAGACAGATGATACATTAGGTAGATGATAGATCGATATAGATTATAGATGGCTAGATGTGATAGATATATGGTACATAGAGAGATGATAGCTAGCTAGCTAATAGATGGATAGATATGATAGATAGATGATAGATACAAAATAAGAAAAAACTAAATGCTGAATGTGTCAACATCTACAGAATCAAAAGTACTTATAGAATTTGTTTTTATGCAACCAAAAATGCTTAAAGAATTGTTTAGGTAAGGAATTCCTTACAGTCTCACCCAATCACTAGCAATAATGAAAAGAAAAAAATGATATGTCGGGGGAATAAAAGACAAACATTGGAGAGCATAGAACTCACATATTTCTATGCAAAAACATTATAATTCATAAATCTGCTTTAATTTATGTAGGATCAGGGAAACTATTTTCTGAAATACTTATTTCTTCCTCTGCTTTTCATCGTGAATTGATATGATGATTCCAAAACAGATAACTGGGCCGGTGCCGAGGCTCACTAGGCTAATCCTCTGCCTGAGGCCGGCATACTAGGTTCTAGTCCCAGTCGGGGAGCGGATTTTGTCTCGGTTGTCCCTCTTCCAGGTCTGCTTTATGCTATGGCCCGGGAGTGCAGTGGAGGATGGCCCAAGTGCTTGGGCCCTGCACCCACATGGGAGACCAGGAGAAGCACCTGGCTCCTGGCTTCGGATCAGCGCGATACACCGGCCGCAGAGCGCCAGCCTTGGCGGCCATTGGAGGGTGAACCAATGGTAAAGGAAGACCTTTCTCTCTGTGTCTCTCTCTTTCTCTCACTGTCCACTCTGCCTGTCCCCCCCCCAAAAAAAAGCAGATAACTCGATAACTTGTAACAAGTATTATTTAACCTTTCTTTTCTTCTATTACTATACACCAACTCTTCCATTTAATGTCTAGATAAATTATATTCTCCTTCTACCATTTTTTAAACTAAGAATCTTTTTAGAACTTATTTATTTGAAATGGAGAGAGTGAGAGAGAGGGAGAGAGAGAGAGAGAGGATAGAAAGAGAGAGAGAGAGACTGGCTGGCACCACGGCTCACTAGGCTAATCCTCCACCTGTGGCGCCAGTACTCAGGGTTCTAGTCCCAGTCGGGGTGCTGGACTCTGTCCCGGTGGCTCCTCTTCCAGTCCAGCTCTCTGCTGTGGCCCAGGAAGGCAGTGGAGGATGGCCCAAGTGCTTGGGCCCTGCACCCACATGGGAGACCAGGAGGAAGCACCTGGCTCCTGGCTTTGGATCGGCACAGTGCACTGGCCATGGCGGCCATTTGGGAGGTGAACCAACGGATGGAAGACCTTTCCCTCTGTCTCTCTCGCTCTCTCACTGTCTAACTCTGCCTGTCAAAAAAAAAAAAAAAAAAGAGAGAGAGAGAGAGAGTTCTTCCATTGACTAGTTCACTCCACAAATTCCTGCAACATCTGGGCTCACTCAGGCTTATGCAAGGAGCCAAAAACTCCATCCCAGTCTCCCCCATTGGTAGCAGGGATTCAAGTACTTGAGCCATTACCTTCTGCTTCCCAGGTGCATTAGCAGGGAGTTGGATGTGAAACAGAATAACAGAGACTCTCACCAGGCACTCAAACTGAAGATGCGGATGTCCCAAGCAACAGCTGAATCCACGGCACAACACCTGCCTCTAATTTATTCTTTATGTGCAAACCTAATGGAAGACAAAGAGAAAAACAGGTCCTGCTCATTTGACTTAGAAATTTATAATTTTGCTGTTATGGTGAAAAGATGACACCAAAAAGCCACCCCTTTCATAAAAATGTATACTTTATTTGGATATTAATTAGGTTATTAGGTTAATTTTTCTAATATGATAACCTCTTACTCTGAAAATTTTAGCAAACAGAACTTAAATACAAGTCTTCCCAGAGGCTATGTGCCTTCAGTTACAAGTCACAGAAAAGTGACAAAGCTTTCCTACATGACGTCCCTAACGGATGCTTTTCATGGGTGGTTGGCAGGGAGATAAGGAGAGGGACATTAACAGCCTCTCCTATAGGTTTTAGTCACTGATAAACACAGAGGGGATATGACAAGTAATCCTTGCAGTCAAATCCATCGGACTGTGGAAAAGTGAAAGCTCTCTTCAGAAACAGAACTGAAGTTGGAAAATTTGTTGAGTTTTGCCAAATTCAAATATTCATTTTCCTGTCTCAGCTTTTTGAAAACAAAATTAAACATCATGTGTTAATCTGGGCATGTTAAGGGAGAGAAGACATGATTATGATTTTCAGCTCAAGAAACAGGCTAAATTCTTTATGAAGAATGAAATACCTGCACCAACCTTTGCATTTAGAGAATAATGCAAGGCATAAAGTTAGCTTTCTAACACAGGGAAAAACATTCACGTTTATGAGAACAAATAGTTTGTTCTTCTATCACCAACTCTTGTTTTACTGTATTTTGAATATTATGTTTAATGATCCAATGTGATTCACTGGACTCAGCAGCATAACAAACTTAGTTTCATCTGCAAGTCCAAGTTTCATAATGGCTCAGTATTCAAGGGCATCTTCTGTCTAAATAATGGGCATGCATTTAAATTCCATGAATGTTTGGTGTCAAATCCTGATCAAAGAATTATAAAAAAAAAAAGTCCCATGGCCTATACCTTAAAATCAGTATGAAAGATTTGAATTATTTAAAAAGAATTATAACAATAAAAAATGAATGTTGGTAAAATATGAATAGCAATAAAATGATAGGATTGTGGAATTGAGATGCTTAAATAAAACAAAAAGAAGTAAAAAAAATAGACATTTACAACACTCTGTTGGTCTAGTACCAAGGAGAATCAGTATAAGTGGAGAGAAAACAACCTCATTATATACAGCAGAGCTTGCTTTTTAAAGTTTGATTTATTTATTTATATGAAAGGCAGAGTTACAACGAGAAGGAGAGAGAGAAAATCTTCCATCTGCTGGTTTACTGCCCAATTTGGCTGCAACTGGTGAGATAGGGCCACACCAAAGCAAGAAGCCAGGACCACCATCCAGATCTCCCACACAGGTGCTAGGGGCTCATCTTCTATGACATTCCCAGAGCATTAACAGGGAACCGGATTGGAAGTAGAGCATCCGGGACTCAAACCTGCACTTGTCGCAGGTGGCTGCTTCACCCACTGCAGCACAGCCTTGACCCTGAATCATGTGTTAATTATTCTCTCAGTATTTGCAGAAGGCAACTGTATGCATCAATCATGCTTCATTCGATGTCAATGATTCCAACTGTCACCTTCCTGTCCCGAGAATACAACATGCTTATTCTTTTATATGTTTCTTGTGTTTTCCTCTGTTTCTCAGTCCCTCAGTATCTGCCAGATTCCTCATCCTCAGCCGTCTCTTTCTCTCTAGCTACAGTTTCAACAATACAGTCAACAGATGGTAATTCAGCACTCGCCACAAGCTCCAGTCAATGAAAATTCAACATTACACAAAAGTCCCTGCAGTCATGGAATTTATATTGAAGTGGCAGAAAAATGAAGATGAACAATAAGCATTTAATCTGAGTTATTGATGGGAAGGAAAAGGTGGTGGTTTATGGAAATAAAGAAAGAAAGAGTAGTGAAAACACGAGGGCATTATGTTTATGGAAGGTTTATCTAAGGAAAAGAGGAAGTTGCCCGTCTCCGATCTAGAGGAAGAGTGCTCCTGGCACATGGATCAGCAAATACCTGAGCCTGAGGTAGGACTAGAGCTAGTACCACAAAAGAGGACAGGGAAAGCGCAGTGCAGGGTCATGGCTGTTGGATCACTGTACCAAATTCAAGTTCTCAGAGACCTTACTACAGTCCTCAAATATGGAAGGGGTCTTGCCATTTCTTTTTGCTCTGAAACTACCAAATAAAATTCTTTCAAATTGGAATCTAAATTTTAAAATAATCTGAAAATGATATTCTAATGATAATAATCAAGAGATTACTGAGATTAGTGGTATAATTTCTTTCCAGGAAGCCGTATTTGGAAATGATACATATTCATTGATTAGCTCCATGGACACACAATACATGACATTAACATACAGATACTGGTACTGAAAAAGAATTATAGGATAAAGTTCTTGTTCTCAGATGAATTCCACCAAGAAGAACTTTACCAGGTAAGCGCATTTTCTGAGGGAAAATCAGACAGGCACTGAATCTCCCTTCAGACATGTAACACAGTCCATTGAAATGGTTGCTGGTAGCGCTTTCCCCTTCTGTTATGAGCCTTGTAAGGTAAAAATGTGCCCTGGTTCATGGGTGTGTGCTTGCCTCAGAAGAAGGGAGAGCATTTTAAAATACAGCAGGCATTCAGTAACTACTTGTTGAAAGAATGAACCCATTAGAAAACAAAGCCACGAAAAACAACGACTCTGATTCTGTCTTACAAGGATGGTGGAACACTCTGTTGGGCCCGGCGGTGATGCAGAAGAGCGCTAAGGCTGCAGCTGAGCAGCGTCTTGAAGGACCCAGAAGAGTTAGTGGGAGAAGGGAGGACGTGGCTTCTGAAAGCACATGGTTTCTAGAACACAGGCTACTCCAGGTCATTTAATTCATTCTCTGTTACTTGAGCCAGGGGAATCTATAAGAAAATGATTTGCGATCAAGAATCGGTTTACGTGTCATGACAAGGAGTTTGCATTTCATACGGAATGCGACAAGGATTGATGGAAGAAATAGTACCCTTGCTTTGCCAGTTCAGCAAGACCAATCTAGTGGGAATAAAGAAGATATTTTGGAGGGGCCTGAACCTGCTTAGGAAGTGTTGACAGTCACTCCAGATGAAAATCACAATGGGGAGCCTGTGTTTGTCCTAGCCCTCAAGACGCCATTTAAAACAGCTGAATCCCACCTGGATTAAATGCCCCCTCTCCAACCCCTGTGAAAGCAGACACTCAGAGGCAGAGGTGATAGAAAGCTCAAGTTCTTGGGCTCCTGTTCCTGTTACCCACAAGAGAGAACTGAATTGAATTCTTGGATCCCAGCTTCAGATCAGCCCAGCCCCAGCCACTGGGAGCATTTGGGGAGTGAACCCGCGGTTGGGGGTTCCCTGTCTAGCTGTTGATCTCTCTTTCACTCTCCCCGTGTCTCTCAAATAAATATATTTTTAAAAACAATAAAATAAAGAAATGGAAATAATAAGGGTGATGACAATGGGTGGAATGAGCAGAAATAAGTTTAAAGGACACAATCAGATGTGATGACTGCATATTGAGATTAAGGGGACAAGGGAAAAAGTTGTCTGAGATGATTAGCAGGTATTTATTCCTAGTTTGCCCTGGATTTATCTCCACGAAATGGAGAGAAAAAGAAATCATTGCTTTCTTGACCTGTAAATGCCATTTAAAAAACATTTAGAATCTCTATGGTCAAGCACTAGCTGTTTGTGATCAAATCTCTTACCTTCATTTTCTTTTGTATCTATTCATTGAATTGGGAAGAAAATCAATGAGATGATGGATGAAAAAGTTAATGTTAATGTTAAAAGTCACAAAAGCTACAAATTTGAGTGCCTTTATCACTTCATTATTTTTCTCCACTACTTTTATTGTCTGTCCTATCTTGTAAATTTGGTTTTTAGTTAAGCTTTCTCACAGTGGTCTGCCTATATTTTTCTTCCTTTTTCTCTCTTATCCTTTCTCTTGCTTTTAATACAATTCAGATTAAGCTAACAAAGTTTTGATGGTATCTTGAGTAATTTTTCCTCCCTACCAGTGAACAACCTCAATATTTAGAAAAAGTTGCACTAAGTACATATTAGAATATCTTAGGCTGGCGCCACGGCTCACTAGGCTAATCCTCCGCCTTGCGGCGCCGGCACACCAGGTTCTAGTCCCGGTCGGGGCGCCGGATTCTGTCCCGGTTGCCCCTCTTCCAGGCCAGTTCTCTGCTGTGGCCAGGGAGTGCAGTGGAGGATGACCCAAGTCCTTTGGCCCTGCACCCCACGGGAAACCAGGATAAGTACCTGGCTCCCGCCATCGGATCAGCGCGGTCCACCGGCCACAGCGTGCTGGCCGCGGAGGCCATTGGAGGGTGAACCAACGGCAAAGGAAGACCTTTCTCTCTCTCTGTCTATCTCTCTTACTGTCCACTCTGCCTGTCAAAAAATAAAAAATAAAAAAAAGAATATCTTGTGCACCATTATCAAGAACACAAGAATATATATATACTAACAGTCATAATAGTCATACAGACTGTGTCACACAGCATGGATTTTAGTATTAGTAACAATGATGACAACAATAATAAAGTAATATTTTTGGATTGCAACATTGTAGGTACTTCGCATTTTTTCATTAAACTCTCATGGTAATCTATGGACAAGTGATATTGTTTTAGTTTCATTTAGGTAACAAATCTTTTAAAAATGTAGATAGTATACCTAATACATGAAGTGAGGATTAAATTCATGTATGAATGTCTCCAGACATCCATAACAATAAATGCTTCTAGCATATATTTTCAGCCACAGAAATACTCCTACTGGGTCAAAAGGATATTTTTCTTAAGTTATTCGCTTCCTCTTCCTAAATGCATGAATTCTGTAAATATTCGTTTGACTTGGGATTCTGAAAGATGCTAGAAGAAAGCAACAACACAAAGATATGCAATTAAGTACCAAACAAAGGTATATAAATTCTGTGTTAATAAATGCAAAGTATTTACGTGAGATGTATTCAAATAGGAGGAATGTCATGCCAATCATGTGGGAGACATGGATTGAGCGAGTTTCCGACTCCGGCTTCAGCCCAATTATTCCAGGCATTTAGAGAGTGAGCCAGCAGATGGGATCTCTCTCTCTCTCCCCCCCTCTCTCTTTCTCTTTCTTTCTCTCCCTCTGTTTATCTCCCCTCCCCCCAAGTAAATAAAAATTTTAAATGAAACCAGATGATTTTGCTGGACTAAAACATAAATGCACCCAGTTACATAGTATGCTCAAAACAAACCAAAAAATTCAGGGCGATGAGAACTCCACTCTCTTCACCGTGGGCAAAGCATGTCCTGAAGACTCCTCAAAGGTGACAGGGGCCTGCCCGTTTAAATCAGGGAGTCTATCAGAACCACCTGCAGGACCTACTGACACCCTGTGCCCAGAGTTTCTGACTCAGCAGATTTAGGTGGGAGCTTGAGAGAATTCACATTTCCAGAAGGCCCCTGGCCAATGCTGCTTTTTCCTGAACACTCCATGCTAACACCTTTTATGCTAACCAGTTTCTAGAGTCTCACTTTTCACTTACAATAGTTCTCTAGAAATATGCTTGAAAAATTGCCTGTGGTGGAAACCTTTAACTTCTCAATTCCTACCTCTGTCCTCATAACTGCCTTTAGTTTACTCATAAAAATGGAAAGTATTCCTGGGTTCTTCCTGTGGTTTGTTGTCCAAGATTTTAAAATTTCTATGGCCCCATATAAAAGAACAGTTACAGATATCAATATTGAGAGAGAGAGAATGTAAATTAATTTATTCATACCAGGTTTTGCAAGTAAGGTAATCCCAAATTTTATTTTCTACAAAATGAAGGAGAATCTGATGAAAAGTCACCTGATGAATTTTTAAAATTAATTTTGGAGGACAAATATGAAGTCAGCAAGAAGGAATTCAAACTTCTTTAGCAACACTGCTATATTTCTCTTTATCTTGTATCATCAAAATTTGTCAGTCTATTTTTATACAAAGAAAAATAATAATAGAACTGGTGGAGACAGCATTGTGGCACAGCAGGTGAAATTGCTGCTCTTGACACATGCATCCGACATCAAAATGTCCGTTCAAGTCCCATCTGTTCTGCTTCAGATCCAGCTCTCTGCTAATGAGTCTGGGAAAGCAGCAAAAGATGGCCCAACAGCTTGAGCCTCTGCCACTTCTGTGAAAACCCAGAGGGAGTGCCAGAGTCCTGGCCTTGGCGTGACCCAGTCCGTAACATTCAGAACCTTTGAGGAATGAAGATGGAAGATTCTCTGTGTCTCCCTCAACCCCCACCCCACCATGCCACTCTGCCTTTCCAATAATAAATAAAAGTCAGACTTATAAAGAGTGATGGGGACACACACACACACACACAGAGAGAGAGAGAGAGAGAGAGAGAGAGAGAGAGAGAGAGAATCTCCCACCTGAGGTTCATTCTGCAAATGGCTAGATCAGGGCTGGTTCAAGCTGAAGCCAGTAGCTGAGAAATCCACCTGAGTCTCCCACATGGGCAGCCTGGGCCCGAGTACTTGAGCCATCCTCCACTGCCTTCCCAGGTTCATTGGCAGAGAGCTGGATCAGAAATGGCATAATTAGGACCTGAACTGGCACCCATATGGGGTATTGGCATTACAAGTGGTAGCCTAACCCACTGTGCCACAATGCCAGCCCCATGTCAGGGTCTCTTGAAGCAAAGCATTTAAAAAACAATGCAAGTTCTATTTTTCTTCTTCATATATTCTCCCTCATCCCACTTCCTGCTAACATAGACAAACTCTGCTGCTCAAAGTTTGAAAATGTAGCTTGGGAGTGGATATTAGAGAATGTCTTAATTGTGTTACCCATAAAATCTGATGAAATCCTTTATCATACATCTTGCATTGACCCGGATTTTTCTTGACTTCCATGAAATGAAGGGCACCATGAAGCCAGTGAAATATGCTAGGCCGGCGCCGCGGCTCACTAGGCTAATCCTCCGCCTGCGGCGCCGGCACACCGGGTTCTAGTCCCGGTTGGGGCACCAGATTCTGTCCCGGTTGCCCCTCTTCCAGGCCAGCTCTCTGCTGTGGCCAGGGAGTGCAGTGGAGGATGGCCCAAGTGCTTGGGCCCTGCACCCCATGGGAGACCAGGAGAAGCACCTGGCTCCTGGCTTCGGATCAGTGTGGTACATTGGCCGCAGCGCGCCAGCCACAGCGGCCCTTAGGGGGTGAACCAACAGTAAAGGAAGACCTTTCTCTCTGTCTCTCTGTCTCACTGTCCACTCTGCCTGTCAAAAAAAAATGTGCTAAACCTCCACTGTAAGTATCCTCTCGTCTTACCTTCGGCATAACCCTGATTCTAGAGTCAATTCTCACTGGGAAAGGCCAGGTTGATTCACGAGAAAGATTATTATCTTTACATAACAGGAACTATTTTGCAGACTGCTTTCCAACATTGTATCTTCTCCACCCCATTAAACTGCCTTCCTGTGCATTCATTTTCTACAGCCAAAGGAACAACTGTCTGCAGCCTTTGTGACTGGAGGCAGCACACAGTTAGATTTTGCTGCTCTGTAGATCAGAAGTCTACCAAGCTAAAATCAAGGGTCTCCAGGGCCTGGGCTATTCTGGAGGCTCTACAAGTCCACTTGTTTCCTGCTTGTTGAGGTTTTGTCTGAATTCACTCCCTTGTGATCAAGGTCTCTGCTTTCTTGCTGGCTGTGAGTAGATATCTGTCCCCAGCTTCTAGAGGGCACTGAAGTCCTTGGATCATGGCCCCCTTTCTTATCTTCAAAGGATGCAACAGATAGTAAGAGAATCCTGTCACACCTCCTTGTCCAGCCCTTCTGCCTGTCCTTTCTCCTTTTAGAAGCCAAATGTTTAGACTGGGCTCACTGGGGTATGCAAGAATAGCTCCCCATTCCAAGGCTTTTATCCTTAATCCTATTAACAACATAAAATTTCCATTAGGCACATATGCAATTTAATCTCAGACTTTCAGGGTTAGGAAAAGGTGCCATCGCTGGGGTTTTCAAGGTTGTGCCTTCAACCACAAATGTGAGTTTTCTTACTTTTTCTTTTTTTAAGATTTCTCATTTATGTTCTTTGCAGTAACTCTGTGTCTTAAGGGTCTCTTCCTGCACAGTGGACAGCTTACTGAGCCAATGGGCAGGAATTCATGTACTTTCTGCCAGGAAGCACCTCATCTTGTCTCACAATGAAATGCATCAACCCCAATTATAGTCAAAGCTTCCATCCCAAGCCACAGTGTGAGAAGTGGGCATTGCACAAACCATGGTGAAATCATTCCATCAATATTGCAAGCAGGGGGATCCTTTAGCAGCCATTAATCTGTACAATCTACTTCACTATGGGTGAATTCAGGACTATTTAGACTTGATCGCTTTCTGGGACTTAGGTTCCTAAGGTAGGAATGACTCTCTGGAGACGGGCATGTGGCACAGCTGCTTAAAGTCCCCACTTCAGGCACCGCATCCCACATCAGAGTACTGGGTGTGAGTCCAGGCTACTTTGCTTCTGATCAAGCATTCCTGCCAGTGTGTGCCTGGGAAGCAGCAGATGATGGTCCAAGTGCTTCCATTTCTGCCACCATGTGGGAAACCTGTACTGTTGCTGTGAACATGGTGGCACAGGTGTGTATAGTGTGTTCATGTCTTCTGGGTATATACCCAGTTGTGGGAGTACTGGATCATATGACAAGTCTACTTGCAGTTTTTTCTTTTTTTTTTTTTTTTTTTTAAGAAATCTCCAAACTGTTTTCCACAATGGCTGAACTAATTTGCATTCTCACCAACAGCGTAAGTGCTCCTCTTTCTCTACACCCTCACTGGCACTTGTTACTGTCTTTTGCAGTTCAGCCACTCTGACCAGGGTGAGGTGATATCTCATTGTGGTTTTGATTTGCATTCCCTGATGGCTAGTGATTGTGATAGTGAGCATTTTTTCATATATTTGTTGACCATTTGTATTTCCTCTTTTGAGAACTGTCTATTGAAGTTCTTTGCCCATTTTTCAACTGGATTGGTCCAGTTTGTTTGACAAAATATGAAACAATGTTTGGTAAAACTATATTTGCAAGAATACTGGTACACACAGACATTTCTTTCTGTTTTTGCTTTTTTGATTTTTTTTTTAGGTTTAGTTTGCACATACAATGACAAACTTGCATTATTCATCTTTGTTTCCAGCTTATTTCACTCAACAATATGTCCTCCCATTGCAACCATTTTGATGCAAAAATGCACAATTTCATTCTTTTTGTAACTGAGTAATATCCCATTATTTATGCCACATTTTCTTTATCCATTCATCTGATGATGGACACTTTGATTGATTCCTTATTTTGGCTATAGTGAACAATGCTGCTATAAATATGGTGATACAATTTTTTTTGTATATATAATGTGTTCATGTCTTCATCTAGTTGTGGTTTTGCTGGATCATATGGCAATTGTCTTTCTAGTTTTCAAAGAAATTTCCACACTGTTTTCCACCGTGGCTGCACTAATTTACATTCCCACCCACGGTGTATGAGAGTTCCCCTTTCTCCACATCATTTCCAGCATTTGTTACTTTCTGTCTTTTGAGTAATAAGAAATCTGTCTATGTGTATTTCTTTTATTTCTTCTAATCATTTGCTTGAAAATTCTAACTTTCATTTGTTTTGAGCATTTGTAATTGTTGGAGCATTTTTATATTTGCTTTAGAATACTTAGAAGATAATTCTAACAGGTTATTTTAGTTTGGATGTTTTAAAAATTTTTACTTTCTTATTCAAATTCAGATATTTTTTCCTGGTTCTTACTAAGTTGAATATTGGTGGGTTGTATCTTGGGCATTGTGAGTGTTAAGTAGTGAAATTCCAGTTCTTATTTAAATCTCCCTCTTTAGCAACTAGACAACATGTTAGGGTCAGAATCTATACCCTGACTCACTTTGTGGACTGTGGTTTGAATGTCAATTTGGCTTTCAAAATCATTGCATGCAACTCTGGCCTGTTCCATTATGTGCTGTGTAGAGGTCAATCTATAAACCTGATGTTAGATAATAAAGTGGTTCAATTTGCAAACTTTTACTCTATTGCATCTGGTAGGTTTCACAGTTGGCCCACACAGAATTCTTACCAGAACTTCATATCTAAGTTTGAGTCTAGATCCTAAAGACATGTAGGATTTGTGTTCTCTTCTCCAATAAGAAAGTCCATACACTTTTCATTGTTCATTATTTCTTGCAGTGTTTACTGGGGAGTCTTTATGGATGCTCTTCTTGCTTTTAAAATTTCCATGCTTCAGTCTACAGCTTACTCTTAAATCAGACTGATCACTCTTAAGACATCTGATCATAGTACTCATTTACTCCAGATCCTTCAATGGTTTCCCACTTCAATTTGGAGGATCTCAATATAATTTACATGATAGGGATGGGGAACCTTTTTTCTACCAGGGATCATTTGGATACTTATAGCATCATTCTCAGGCCATACAAAACTATCAACTTGAAAATTAGCCTGCAACAATGTATAAATACATATATTGTAAGCAAGAAATGTCATCCAGCTCCTCATTTTCTATTTTCTAGACAATTTGCTAACACTTTATATAAAGCTCCTAGCAAATCGCTTCTCAAGGAGGTAATTGGTTTAGGTAATTATATGATTTTGCCATCTCCTTTAGTTTTTCCCATTAAATACAGCTTTCCTCTGAGAAAAAAAATAGAAGCTTGCTATAGATTTATCCAATTTCAAGCCCTGCCTAGAGTTGCCCTAACAGGGTCAGATCAAATGACTTTGCAGACCTTATATGGCCCACAGACTGGATGTCCCCTCTCCTGCATCATTTATCATCTAGGCTTTCTTATTTCTTTCACCCCAGTCCTGTTTTCCCACACTTTATCCCACCATAAGGAGCTACTTTTCTCTTTCTAACGTGCCATAGTTTTGCTTCTCTTTGGCACCCACCCATAACTCTCACCTGGATAGACACAACTCACCCTCCAATTAAAGTGGACATTTCCAACTCCAGAAAAAGTTATCCCTAGCTAAGTGTTCCTGTTAGTATTTCTGGATAACACATAACATAGCACTGTAATTTAACTTAAATAATGCTCATCCTTGATAAATATTGCCTTTCCTAATAGACAATAAGCTTTAATGAGAAAGTTATAATTTCAGTATATTTATCACTATATCCCAAGAATCTGACACATCAGGAATCCAAAAAGAATTGAATGAATTAATGCATGAATGAAAAAGGATTCAGCCTGGATGATTGAGCATGTAATGTGCCACTGCCAAAGCAAGGTAGCCAAGTAGGGGATGACTTGATGATTTGACTGGGGCAATGGCACTTCCATTTATATATGCATGTATGTGAGTATGTGGATGTGTGGGCATGTCTGAGTGCTGATTTCCTGCATGAGTTAATTGCATGTAACCATTTGAAATAGGCATGAGCACTCTGCACCTAACAAAGTTTGCCTTCAAGAGAAACCATTTTCACCAAGGTCTAACTTGGGGATTTTTCAGAGCCTAACTGACCTTAGGAAGGGGAAACAAGCTCTCCTATCCCACCTAAAGATTTGGGGAACTGACCTGTGAGTCAACATGCAAGAGGCACAGAGACACTGAAAATGAGATTTAATCATATACCTGACAATGCAAGTTCTTTCCCCATCTTGCCAACACATAACTGACATCCTATTTATAGCAGATTTTTTTTGTCAATGCATTTTGTTGAGCGTTAAGCAAAAAGCTGAAAGTTGTATTAAAACTCAAAAACGGTTTGAAGAGTAATAGCCAGGCTCAGTTATATGGCAGGAACTTTTTAAACTATGATTAATTTGCCAAGGGCTCTAGTGGATAAAGTAGCCAGCATGCAAGAACATAGCAACAATGCAAGCAGAGAGATGGAAGACGCAAAAAGGAATACTAGAGATAGAAAACACTGTAACAGAAATGAAGAGTACCTCTGGCAAGCTGCCAACGAGATTGCCTACAACTGAAGAAAGAATAGCTGACCTTAAGGATAGGTCAATAGAAACTTCCAAATTTGAAACGCAAACAGAAAAAAAAATCTGGAAAAATACAGAAGAAAATATTGATGAGTTGGGAGACAACTACCAAAGGTATAACAATACATGTAACATAAATTCCAGAAGGGAAACAAAGAAAGGAACAGAAGCAATATAAGAAGGAATAATAAAGGAGAATGTCCACAGATTGTCAGACACCAAATCACAGATCCAGGAAATTCAGAGAGTATCAAAGAGTGAAAACATCAAAAATAATACATATAAAAATAATATTCATTTTAGAAAGGTAATGATAAAAGCATAATCTTTTTTCTTTTTTTGACAGGCAGAGTGGACAGTGAGAGAGAGAGACAGAGAGAGAGAAAGGTCTTCCTTTTGCGTTGGTTCACCCCCCAAAGGCCACTTGCTGGCGCGCTGCGGCCTGCATACCACGCTGATCCAAAGCCAGGAGCCAGGTGCTTCTCCTGGTTTCCCATGCGGGTGCAGGGCCCAAGCACTTGGGCCATCCTCCACTGCCTTTCCGGGCCACAGCAGAGAGCTGGACTGGAAGAGGGGCAACCGGAACAGAATCTGGTGCCCTGACTGGGACTAGAACCTAGTGTGCCGATGCTGCAGGCAGAGGATTAGCGTATTGAGCTGTGGTGCCGGCCAAAAGTATAATCTTGAAAGAAGCCAGAGTACAAAAATCAACATACCTATAGTAGGGAAAGGATAAAAATTATATCCACCTTCTCCTAGAAACTGTCAAGTACAATCAGAGGGGAGTGAAATATTTAACGTTGAGAGAAGAAAAGACACCCACCCAGAATTTTGTGTCATGTGAAATTATTCTTCAAAAGGGAAAGAGAAATAAAGATTTTCTCAGATAAAAATTGAGGGAGTTTGTTGGCCAGGGACCTGTCTTGAAATGAATGTTAAAAGGATTTTTTTAGAGAGAAGGAAAAGGTTGCAAGTCTGAAACTCAGATCTACACAAAGAAAGGAAGAATGTCAGAGAAGGAAAGTGAAATAAAAAAATCTCATTCTTTGAAAGCAGAGAAATTGGGGGTGGACAGCGAGAGAGCGAGAGAGAAAGAGACAGAGAGAATGAGAATCCCCCAATCCCTGATTCATTCCCCAAATGCCCACAATAGAAGAGTTGGTTCACTGTGGAGCCAGGAGCAAGAACTCCATCCAGGTCTCCACATGGGTGGCAGGGACCCAAGCACTTGAACCATCACCTGTGGCCTCCTAGAATGCATGAGCAGGAAACGATTGGAAGCGGAAGTGCCAGGCTTTGGTTCGATGCTCTGGCGTGAGATGCAGGCTCCCTGAACAGCAGCTGAATCCCTGCTGAAAATGAGCAGCAGTGTGTGCTGCATGCCCATCTGTTTTTCTTATTCATTTAAAAAACATGTATTCATTAGTTTAGCAGGGGAGAGGGGAGGGAGGGAGGGAGGGAGGGAGAGAACTCTCTCATCTTCTTTCATTCCTCAATTGCCTGCAATGACTAGAACTAGGCTGGTGCTGAAGCCAGCAGCTAAGAACTCTGTCCAGGTCTCCCACGTGGGAGGATGAGCTCAATTATTTGAGCCATCACTGCTGCCTCTCAGGGTGCACATTAGCAGGAAGCTGGAATCGGAACCAGGAGTTAGAGCCAGGAACTGAATCCAGCACTCTGATGTGCAATGTAAGCACCTTAACCGAATAAACAACATAACAACTCATAGATTCATTAATACTTTAATGAGCCCAGCTCAAACTCATCTAATTCTCTCAAGAGACAAATAATTGACTGATTTTTCCAACCTCCTAATGTTAGAAATTAAAATATGAAAAATGATGTTATAATTGGATGTGGCCTATAGATAATGATAATCTCAAAACTTTGCCTTTGCTGTTCTATGGAAAATTAACCTGCAGCTGGGGCTGTGGCGTAGCAGATAAAGCAGCCGCCTGCAGTGCCAGCAGTGGGGCCTCTGAACCCACGTGGGAGACCCGGAAGAAGCTGTTGGCTCCTGGCTTTGGATCAGTCCTGCTCCAGCCGTTCTGACCATTTGGGGAGTAAACCAGTGGATAGAAGACCTCTCTCTCTGCCTCTGCCTCTCTGTAACTCTGCTTTTCAAATAAATAAATAAATAAATATTTTTTTAAATTAACCTTTTAGCTAAATTTGTGTTCTTATTGTTTATTCTTTCTTTTTTTAAAAAAAAGATTTAATTTATTTATTTGAGAGGTAGAATTATAGTCAGAAAGAGGGAGAGAGACAGAAAGAAAGGTCATCCATCCGCTGGTTCACTCACCAAATGGCCACAATGGCATTGTTTCCCAGGTCATAGCAGAGAGCTGGATTGGAAGAGGAGCAGCCGGGACATGAACTGGCAGCCACATGGGATGCCGGTGCAGCAAAGGCTTAAACTACTGAGCCACAGCACTGCCCTAACCCCAAGGTTTTATTACCCAAAGTTATGAGACTGGGTAGCTTGAGCAGTAGGTGCTGAGCAGTGAGGATTCTCTGAGCATGCCTTCCTTAGAGGAAGATTGAGACCACGGATAAAGTTACTGGGGTATGGGCAAGACTTGGTCTGTCTAATACTGGGCTCTTCCAAGGTGTGAGGTGGCTAGTCTGCTAGTGGCTGCTACATTCCTTTCTGCAAGTGCTTTGTTTTCCTTAGGCCCCTCACACACCAAGTAGTTTCTAACTTCCTACTTAATTAAACTGTCAAATAACTTTGGACATTCTGTTTGTCTCGGCCCTGTGTGTAGACCATATAGCCTAGGTGTGTAGGAGGCCATATCACCTGGGTCTGTGGAAGTTTGTAACTGTAAAAAAAAAAAGAAAAAAGTACAAACTCTGATGTTTGCACAATGATACAATCACCCAGCGTTGCATTTCTCAACACATCTTCCCAGCATTTGCAGACACTTGGCTAAGTGTAAGGATACTGGCGTAGTAAGAGCAAAAGAGCTGTTACCTCTCCAAGACCCAGAAGTAATTTAGGGAAGACGCCGGTACAGAGCATAAAGGAGACACTGCAAGCAGTAACTTTTGGCTCAGAGGTACAGTGAGTCTCAGGTACTTGGGAGGGACAGAGCTAAAGCAATGGCAATCTGGCCTCATGTTCTCCCTCCCTCCTATTTCTTCACTGAGGTTTTCCACTGGGAATCAACCAGGTCAACTTCTTAGGGCATGGTGAAGAAGGGTGGAAAGAGCAATTAGAAGAGAGGTCCAAAGACAGAACACATGGCTGCAACAATCTGAGTGACTTCAGTATGCAGGGCCTCCAATCAGCCATTAGGAAAAATAGATCCACAGTGACCTTCAACCAGACTTAGCAGGGTGTGTGGTTGTGTGTGTGTGTGTGTGTGTGTGTGAATAGGAAAGAAGGAAGGCACAGCTAGGAGTTCTCACACTAAAACCCATAGGATTGCACACATATGTGGTCACACACACGGGAAATAAAGAGAAAAAGTATGAGTGGAGTTTAACTCTTTTTTTCCCTAAATATGCAGATGTCTGGTGTGATTTGATCCAGGATCTAAAGCTGCCTTACAAGTTTATTGAATACTTCCAGAAAACAACAAAGATACCAAGACTTCATCCATTTGTTTGCCAAATCATTGTCTATAAATAATTAAGTGGGGAAAGGTTTGAATGCAGCTGTGACCAACTTGAAAAAAAAATGGTATTCAGTTTGGGAGGATATCTTTTGCCCAAAGTTATTACTACTATTTTTTATAGCTTAGCATATTTTAGAGAGTAAGGGGAATACACATGAAGGTGAGGGCTTTATAAAAGGGAAAAGGGGTTTAGAAAAGTGAGCTAGGCAGAGAGCAGGCCAGGAGCCATGTACGAGAAATCCACAGGCTGGAAAAGTGGCATGAAATACAAACTATGCAAGTAATATTAATGCCTCTTTTATCTGATTGATTGATTGATTGATTGATTTGGAAGGTAAAGCTTAAAAGACAGAGGGAGAGAGACAGAGACAGAGAGAGATAGAGACAGAGACAGAGAGACAGAGACTATCTTCCATTTGCTGATTCATTTCTCTAGATGATTGCAAATGCCAGGCTGGGCCAGGTCACAGCCAGGAGCCATCTTCATCTGGTTCTCCCATGGGTGCAGGGGCCCAAGAA
This sequence comes from Oryctolagus cuniculus, assembly GCF_964237555.1. Taxonomy (NCBI): domain Eukaryota; kingdom Metazoa; phylum Chordata; class Mammalia; order Lagomorpha; family Leporidae; genus Oryctolagus; species Oryctolagus cuniculus. The sequence continues at coordinate 140,155 of NW_027208290.1, forward strand.
CTTCGGCCATTTTTGCTCTTTTCCCCGGCTCTTTGCAGGGAGCTGGACTGGAATTGGAGTAGTCCGGACATGAACCAGTGCCCATATGGGATGCCAGTGTCACAAACAGTGTCTTAACCCACTATACCACAACACTGGCCCTGTACAATGCCTCTTTTAATTCTTGTATTTCTTTTGCAAATATTTATTAAATACTTAAAATAGATTAATGACTTTTGCGCCTAATTATTCTTTTTGCTAACTGTGATATCCCAAGTTGTTTTTGAGTATTATTCTCTCTGCTTATCATAGTCAGGAAAACTTAGGAGAAACTCTGAAATGGGGGAGAAAGATTACTAAGTAGCTGTCTTTTAGTTATTTTTCCTTTCATGTTGTCTGAGATATTTTGTAACTCTGTGAAGTTATAAAAACTGAAAATATGGCAAATATTTTGTCCATAGGTGTATAAATAAACTCTGTCCAGTGGAAAGCAATTAATCATTTCTCACAGATACTGACCAACTTTGCCCATATGGTATTTGTAAATCCAGTTCACCATTCGTCAATACCTACTACTACATGTGTACTTCAAAACCTTCCTAGGAAGTTGGTTGGAAATATACTTATACAGCTACAAATCTGTTGAGATCCACGCCCAGTCTGTTCATAGTGCACATTTTTACATGAATTTTTAAATTTTTATTTGTTTAGTTGAAAGGCACAGAGAGAATGACCTCCCCCCTCTGGTTCACTCCACAAATGCCCGCAACAAATGGGAATTGGATGGGGCTGAAGCTGGGATCCTAGAACTCATTCCAGATCTCCCTCTTGGGTGGCAGGTCCTCACTCAGTCACCTGCATCTTCACCACTGCCTCCTAGGTCTGCATTCGGAAGCTGAAGTCAAGGAACACAGCCAGACACTGAATCTGGACCCTTAACACTGGACAACTGTACTCTAATCAGCGAAGACAAATGTCCGCTCAACTTGAACTTTTGAAGACCATGTATGGTTTTGTGAATTCTCCTTGAAGCCAGTCGCGAAGTCTTGCTGTTAATTGATGTGCTCAATGAAACCTTTGACATGTATCTAGTCTGTGTTTGCAAGAGTGTCATCATTTTGTTGCTTAAAGAAGTATCCTTGGCTGGCACCACGGCTAATCCTCCACCTTGCGGCGCCGGCACACCGGGTTCTAGTCCTGGTCGGGGCGCCAGATTCTGTCCCGGTTGCCCCTCTTCCAGGCCAGCTCTCTGCTGTGGCCATGGAGTGCAGTGGAGGATGGCCCTGCACCCCATGGGAGACCAGGAGAAGCACCTGGCTCCTGGCTTTGGATCAGTGCAGCGCCAGTCATAGCAGCCATTTGGGGGGTGAACCAACGGAAGGAAGACCTTTCTCTCTGTCTCTCTCTCACTAACTCTGCCTGTCAAAAAAAAAAAAAGAAGAAGAAGAAGAAAGAAAAAAAAGAAGTATCCTTCACTGATAGCCTGATTAAAGCCCAAGCTTGTGAGTGAAGTGGAGAAGACACATTGGTTTCTCAAGCAGCTGCAAAGGAAGGGGCTGATTCCCTGGAGGGTGAAAGAAGGATTGCTCAGCGGCAGTTCGAGTAAACATCAATTTAAGCACCATAGGCTTTATGTGTCAAGTTGATAAAGGAAACAACTTAAAACGACAAACACACACAATGCTTCTTAACTTGATCTGTGGTTTTTATGATCAACGGCAGTACTTAAAAAGCCTGCTGTGTAGTACTTCGAAAATACCTCCGAGAATGACAGGGTATGATTTCCCTTCTCTTTTTATGATACAGAAAAAAGTAATTTTATTGTTGTTTGAATATTTTTATACACATCCTTCACACTTGGGCTCCCTTATCATGAAAATTGAGGGTTTCCTACTGTTCCATACTGTTATCAGGTTAAGGAGAAAAGGTTTACATCGCATGCAAGATTAATTAGGTCTTTGCCAAGTTTAAACGTGTCATCTATATTGTGTAGGCTTAGAGAGAACTTGGCAGCATCGTCAATCACTTTCCTATTTGCCCATGTACAAGAATGTATAAAAAACCTGAAGGCTAGCTTGCTTTGTGTATAGTTACAGCGAGAAATATTTTCCTTTGAAATTTTTTTGATTTCATGTAAAATTAATCAACAAGTAACTTTGATAATGCTCCAAGGGTTCAATCTATATGGAATGTCAATATTAAAGTAAATAAATAGGTCTCACATTGTGGTCCAGTGGATTAAGCTGCTGCCTGCAACACTGGCATCCCATAAGAGCAGCAGGTCAAGTCCCATCCAGAATCTTAATAGTGCATCTGGGAAATCAGCAGGAGATGGCATGGGTGTGTGGGCCCCTGCAACCGATGTGTAAAAATCACTTGAAGCTCCTGGCTCCCGGATTTGGTTTGGCCCAAGCTCAGCCATTGCAGCCATTTGGGGAGTGAACCACCAGATGGAAGTTCCCTCTCCTTCCCTCTCTCTGTCCCTTCCTCTTTCTCTGCCTTTCAAATAAATAAGTAAATCTCCTTTAAAATGAGTTCATATAGTTTAATCTGCATTCTTTAACTCATGTATTATGGTTAATGACTTAAACTTATACTTAGCTGAGATGAGCAATTACAAATAAAAACTTAGATACATTCAAAGATTGTTTAGTAAATGGCACTTGGGTTTAAATAAACAAAAACCCTAATACATGGTTTGGATTGAGATCTGATAACCCATTTGAATAGACATAATATTGAAGCAAATTATATCATTATATGTTAATGACAGATCTTGTTAAGAATGTCAGTAGGGGGCCGGTGTTGTGTCCTAGCTGGCTGGGATGCCACCTGCAATGCCACATCCCATATGGGTGTTGGTGGGAGTCTGACTGCTCCACATCCACTCCATCACCCTTGGAATGCACCTAAAAAGCAGCAGAGATGGCCTAAGTCCTTGGGCACATGTACCCATATGGGAGACCTGGAAGAAGCTCCTGGCTCCTGCTTACAGGCTGGCCCAACCCCGGCTGTTGTGGCCATTTGGAGAATGAACCAGCAGATGAAAGGTCTCTCTGTCTGTCTGTCTGTCTGTCTCTCTCTCTCTCTCTCAAGTAAATAAATAATTCTTTAAAAAAATTTTCAATACAGCAAAAATAGACTTTCCTCATAGCTTGGCTGCTAAGGAATAGGACAAAAACATCATTTCAATCTCATTTCCTATAGACTCTGAAAATTTGAATTTATTGGCTGATGAAAATAGGCATAATCTCTACCATCTATCATTTAAATAAATTGTGATTTATTATGATTGACCCCAAAGGACATAGTGACCTATCAAAATATTTTCAGCTGCCAGATATGCAAAGCCAAGGCACTCTGGCAAATAAAAAAAATGTCCTACATAGAGGACCTCTATGGGAAGACTCCATGGAAAGAAGTGGCCACCAAAGAAGGTTGTACTTTTCTCTGAAAGAAGGAGAAAACTTCCACTTTGCTATGGCTTTGTTGAGCTACTGGATCCAAAAGTTTTCCATAGTCAAGGCAGCTCATGTCAAGAGCCTTGGGTGATCACTGATGTCACACATAAGAGTGTTATTTGGTAAATAAACAACAAGAGTCACTGTGTACTAATTTCCCATGCAGGACCTCTGTCCCCAAAGGATTGTATCATGAGACTTAATAGTAAAACTTGTTCTCAAGAATCACTTCCTTTTAGTGTATTCAATGAGAATATTATTATGTCCCATAAGTTATAGTCCTGTCTAAAAGCTCACAAAAGAGGCATTATTCTTGGGTTATTTTTTAAAGATAATTAAGTTTTTAAAAGGAAAAAAGGGGGAGGAAGGAAGGGAAAAGAAGGGGAAAAAAGCAAAATCACCTTCGAGAAGCAATAACATTGAACAGCCTTTGTCTAGACTGCTGAGGAACAGTTTTCTTAGTTTATTTTAATTTTCTTTTTTTATATCTTTCTTTTTCCTTTTCTTTCTCAGACTAAACAGGAGAGGGAGGAGGAAGAGGATGGGAGAGTGAGTGGGAGGGTGGGTATGGTGGGGAGAATTCTAATGTTGCATTTATGAATACATACAAGAAGCAAAAGCAAAGTGAATGAAAACAAACAAAAAAAAAGTATTCTCAGCACCAGAAATTCATTTCAATTAGTAGTGTCGTAGTGTAAGTGCAGTGAACGGTAGCAACTTTGTTCCATTTCTTGTGTGGATCTCAATGACTCTCAGTCAGTTCTGAGTGCAGCCAGGAATGTAGGAGCATTTGAGGCTGATGAACAGGGAATGAAGAACAAATAGCTCTGATCTGTTGACTCTGTTACTCAACTTTTCTTTGCTTGGGCCACACTAATAGTTATTCTCAAACTGGAAGACTATGATTCAGAGCAAGTCTTATCATAGGGTAATCCAAACATAAAGCATATATGTTTACTGGTAAAGGAGAAATAGCACATCAGTCTCCAGCTAGACTTCAGGCCAGAAGGTAAGTCTGCGATTGGCTGTTTCTATTTGTGATATTCATAGATGTAAAATTGAGCTCAAAACTAAGGTGCTAATTTAGCCCAAAACACAATTTTTTAAGAATAATAGGCCACTGATCTCCATTATAAATGGAATAGTCCCCCACCATCTCTTTGGACAGATGTCCAAGGAAAATGTCTTGGTTTCTGTCTCCAGGGCAAAGCGTATATGTCTTCACAGGCATTTAAAAATTTCAGATTCCATGATTTGGTGTGCATAGTTCAATACAAGGCTAAGTACAAATGACAGATCTATTTTAAATATCATTTATCTCTTATCACACACATTATCTTATATCTCTCTAATGCACAGACACACAAATATGTAAAATAAATATTGTATAGGTTCTGCAATGTTAAAAATAACAAATTTAAACTTTGAAGTCAGTCTTTAAGAACAATAAAAAATTTTGTTAATGTTTTGAGTGTTTAAAAATATGTTCTCTATTTCAGAACCTTCTTATTTATTTTCACTTTATTTATTTGAGAGGTAAAAGGAAACAGAAAGACACAAAACAGTGACAGACAGAATCCCCATCCACTAGTTCATTTTCCAACTTCCTGTTGAAGATGAAAGCCAGGGACTTCAATTCTGTCTCCCATGAGAGTGGCAAGGACCCGACTATTTGAGCCATCACCTGCTCCTCCCAGGGTACACACTGGCAGGAAGCTGGAATCAGGAGCAGAGCGGGACTCAGACCCATTGGACATGTTCTTCCCAAGTGGCATCTTCACTGCTAGGCCACACCCTTGCCTCTTTAGTGTATTGACACCAGGCTTTTCACACAGAAATTTTATACTCTTGTTTCATCAATAAATGATATTGCATTCGTCAAAAATCAGTGAGAGTTCACACTTTCCAATAATGTCAAATACACATGATGCCACTTTTTCAATTCCAGGGTCATTGCAGTCTTATCTCACTTCGGGTGTATAAAAGGTTTGCTTTTATTTTGATGCATTTCTGCCTTACTGACCTTAAGACAAGATAGGCACCCTTCCCCTCTTAACAAAGCATTGTTGGCCTGTGCCAACCAGGAGGAAGCACCTGGTTCCTGGCTTTGGATAGGCACAGTGTGCCAGCCGTAGCGGCCATTTTGGGGGTGAACCAATGGAAGGAAGACCTTTCTCTCTGTTTCTCTCACTGTCTAACTCTTCCTGTGAAAAAAAAAAAAAAGTAGAAGCACTGTTGCTTCCCATCACCCATAAAATGTCCCGTGGTCACCTTACTGAAATTCCCAATCCTCCTATCCTCTTAAGGAAACCCTGGTTTTCTGTAGTGAAACAACGGAACAGTGAAAGGAGAGCCAGGCCGTGAGAAAAGCAGATGTGCATCATCCCTACCGTGGCAGCCCGGGTGACACCAGCAGGTGCAGAGGCCAAATCACAGCTTCAACTAAATTGTAGTAAGTGTGAGCTTTTCTCATTTTACTATGTCACCCTTGGGTCAGTTTAACTATACCCAGGGACTTCCAGTACTACTGGCACTGTGCATACATAGGACATTGTTGATCCCTAATGTTTCTGTCCCTTTCCGAAAAACAGACCAAGTAGAAAGTATAGTCTTTAGTCCCTGACACTACACTATACTGCTGTATTGCACTTTATCCAACTTTTTTTTTTAACTTTTATTTAGTAAATATAAGTTTCCAAAGTACAGTTTATGGATTACAATGGCTTTCCCCCCCATAATTTCCCTCCCACTCGCACCCCTCCCATCTCCCACTCCCTCTCCCATTCCATTCACATCAAGATTCATTTTCAATTATCTTTATATACAGAAGATCGATTTAGTAGATATTAAGTAAAGATTTCATCAGTTTGCACCCACACAGAAACACAAAGTGTAAAATACTGTTTCAGTACTAGTTATAGCTTTACTCCACATTGGACAACACATTAAGGACAGATCCCACATCAGAAGTAAGTACACAGTGACTCCTGTTGTTGACTTAACAATTTGACACTCTTGTTTATGGTGTCAGTAATCTCCCTAGGCTCTAGTCATGAGTTCCCAAGGCTATGGAAGCCTTTTGAGTTCGCCGACTTCGATCTTATTCAGACAGGGTCATAGTCAAAGTGGAAGTTCTCTCCTCCCTTCAGAGAAAGGTACCTCCTTCTTTGCTGGCCCTGTTCTTTCCCCTGGGATCGCTCGCAGAGTTCTTTCAATTAGGTGTTTTTCTTTATGGGGCATGTACTCTATAGAACACTATACAGCAGTCAAAAACAATGAAATCTGGTCATTTGCAACAAAATGGAGGAATCTGGAAAACATTATGCTGAGTGAATTAAGCCAGTCCCAAAGGGACAAATATCATATGTTCTCCCTGATCGGCGACAACTAACTGAGCACCAAAGGGGAAACCTGTTGAAGTGAAAAGGACACTATGAGAAACAGTGACTTGATCAGCCCTTGTCCTGACTGATGATGTACAATGTAATACTTTATCCCTTTTAGTTTTTTTTTTTGTTCTAGTACTATTGGTTGAACTCTGTGATTAACACACAATTATTCTTAGGTGTTTAAATTTTAACTGAAAAGTGATCCCTGTTAAATATAAGAGTGGTAATAAGAGAGGGAGGAGATGTACAATTTGGGACATGCTGAAGCTGACTTGTTAGAAATGTGCCAGGGGATTCCAATACAATCCCATCAAGGTGGCATGTACCACTAGTCCAAGTGATCAATTTCAGTTCACAACTGATCACACTGATAGGTCTAAGAGTCAAAGGGATCACACAAACAAGACTAATGTCTGCTAATACTAACTGATAGAATCAATAAGGGAGAGAACGATCCAACATGGGAAGTTGGATACACAGCATACTCATAGAATGGCAGATGTCCTAAATATCACTCTGGCCTCAGAATCAGCCCTTAAGGCATTCAGATCTGGCTGAAGAGCCCATGAGAGTATTTTAGGCATGGAAAGCCAAGACACTCTGGGAAAAAAAAAAAGACTTTATCCAACTTTTAAAACATGTATGCATTTATTTAAAAGGTAGAGCAACAGAGAGAGAGAGAGAGAGAGAGAGAGAGAGAGAGGTAAAGAGAGAAATAAAGGGAAGGAGGGATGAAGGGAAGGAGAGAGAAAGAGAGAGAGCAAGAGAGAGACATCGTCCATCCATTGATTCACTACCCAAGTGTCCACAACAGCCAATGAAGGGCTTTGTCAAGAGCCAGGCACTCCATCTGGGTCTCCAACGTGAGGAGTAGAAACCCAAGCATTTAGGCCCATTATCCACTGCCTTCCCAGGAGCATAGCAGGAGATAGGTTTGGAATCAGAGTAGCTGGCACCCAAACCAGCACTCTGATATGGTTTAAACAGTGGCTTAATAGGCTGCACTGCAATGCCAGCCCCTTGTTCAATTTTTGGTAACATTTTCATGCCATACAGAAGGACTTGACATTGATCCTTTCATGTAAGATTGGATTATACCTTATCAATAGGATTTCATTTAAGAACATATAGAATGGATATAAATTAGCTATAAACAAAATGGTTATATATTTACATCAACATGGAAATATATCTAATACACACTAATTGAAAACAGAAAGCAGATCTTAGAATGGGTGTCACAGGATACTCAAATCATTCCAGCTGTGTTTTAAATTGTATTGAAAGAAATGAAACAGTAAGCACAGATTTGTCCACGACATCCTCTGCACCTGTCACACTCATTTGTTCCGTCCCTTCTCTCAGGCTGGTTTTACTCTAAGTATCTTTCAGGTGAGAGGAAGGAATCCCAGCAGCTCTGCAGAGTGATGCTACTTTTTGTTGAATGACAAACTGCTGCACTGCCCTTATGAAGCTGGCAGATAATATCTAACCCACCACAGATGCTGTGATTGAAAGCTGTCTGATGGTCAGACATTTAACCTCAGGCAATAACTTTCTCCCAAAACGTGTTCCCCACCAGCGAGCTACAGATTGATGGAAGCCTAATAATTGCAATCAAATTTTCCCCAGGGCAGGCTGCCAACACCACTCCCATTTATACCCAGATTATTTACTGACACCTGTTATAATCCCCCTCTGAGCTGTTGGGCCTTCTGATTGACTGAGGGCCTGCTTCCCAGCTCAAACTGCATTGAAGGGAAAATGACTTTAAAAAATGTCTTTAGAAATGGACCATATTTAAGACGATGAGTTACATGGCTGAGAGGAGGCAATGATACCAAAACATTTGGTAAACGTCCCCTTTGTGTATTCTATTTGGATTCTTGCCTTCTTTTTTTAAAATTAATTAATAAGTTATTTGACATGCAGAAAGCTAGGGCATCTGTCTCCTTTTTTAAAGATTTATTTATTTTGAAGGCAGAGTGTCGGGGTATGTGTAGGGGGTGAGCTTCAATCTATTCATTCAATCCCCAAATGGCCCTAACAGGCAGGGCTGGGCCAGGAGTCAGGAACTCTATCCGGGTCTCCCACATGGATTGCAGGAGCCCAAGCACTTGCATCATCTTCCACTGCTTTCCCAGGATACATTAGCAGAAAGCTGGATGGGACATGGAGTCGCCAGGACACAAACGGGCACTCCAATATGGAATACAGGTGACCAAAGCAACAGCCTAACCTGCTGTGCCACAATCCTGATCCCTGGTAGGGTTTATTCCTCACTAGCCAGAGGAGTTAGGAGTTTATTGGTGATTTTAGTGAACATGCCTTCAACAATTCTCTTCAACGGGATGAAAAGTAGCTAACAGATGCTTATTAGGGAAGAGTTAAACTTCGGGATATCAGGTGACTCACCAAAGCTGGAAGTCCACTGTTTTATTGTGCTTCTCTCTCCTTTGTAATAATTATATGCTTGTAGTTATATATCATCTACATATGTGTCAACAGCTCTAAATATTGATGTCCTGTGAGTAGCATGTGACAATATGTAGAGTGTTTTGTAGTTCTAGCTATTTGGCCTCTCCTTCTACCATACAAGTGTTTAGCTTGTGATCCTCTGTCTTCAAACCTGTAATATCTTTTTCACGATCCTCACTGTCAGCACAAGATCTTGCTTGCTCATGCACCGAAAAAGTAAAGGAAACTGAAGGAAGTTTTCATGACGTCCTACAGTCACATCTTCCCACCTGTGCCCACTGTGCATCTGTTACTTGTGGCCATCCATGGTAATACAGGTGTGTTCCTCTGTGAAGCCGAGATTTCCATCGTGCCCCAGCTTTCATTCCTCTTCTCTACTCAGGAATATTCCTCAAAGTGTCTTCTGCATATCTTGTGCGTCATGGATTTTTTCTTTTCATAAGATTATTGAAGTCAGCATACCGTCAAGTCTTAACTTTCTCTCACATCAGAAAGAAACCAATGAAATATCTTCTTTGGATCACACATATGCCTCAAGTGTCCACACCTTCGTCAGATCCTCTTTGATATTTCTCTGTAACCCAGCCCTTCAATGCTGTCTAAAATCCATTTCACCCGAGTTTTGGGGCTTCTTATTCCAATGCAGCTGTTTCCTTCTGATATTCACATTACTTCCAGATTCCTACGTCAAGAGAAAGTCACAAAAATATCATCACATTCGGTCTAAGAGCAGCATTTGGCTCAATTAAGTGGTCCTTTGGAATTCTTTCTTCAGTGGAATTCCAGGATGATATCCTCCTCATACAAATAAGGTTGGAGCTGCAAGAGTAACACTGCAGGAAAATTAGACGGGTAGATGGAAAGGATCTTATATGCTTCCTTAAGAAACGTGGATTTATCTGTGAAGCACCTAGCACAAAGGAGAATTTTAAGCATAAGATGACACAATAGGACTTGTTTGAACGGCATGATTTTAAGTGTAAAAAGAATTTTATTTGAGAAATGCATGCACATGATTAGGCATGCAATTAACTTTCTCACTTTCAACCAATGGATATAAAATTAATGTGTTGTGAAGTCAGAAGACTCAAATGTGTAGATGAACACAGCCATCTTCAATAGGGCTCAAAACTGAGAGGGAAGCCAAGTATAAGAAACCGTGAAAGATCCATGGAAATACATTTTCAAGTCAATACACTGCTAATTAGAGTAACAGAATAAGTATTTCAACAATTATGTCTACATTGTTTCCAGATTCAGGCTTAGGAATGGGCATACATTCCTGCTAACATTGTTCAAGAAACTGATGCTCAAACTTTGGTTTGAATAACATTCAATTTAGAACTAAAAATTTTGAAACTGTGCTTGGAAATTACAGATTTTTCTTCTTGATATTTAAAAACCAAGTGTCCAAATAATGATATATGAAAGACCAGTTTATGTTCTGAATAACATGAAAGATTAGTTTAGTATTAGAAGACAGTTTGTAGCTCATTCAAAAACAATTCAATTGACTTCTTTGCCTATCTTAAAAAGGTAAAAATTCATGAGGTCAGTTGACAGATTTCATGGAAACTTCATTATGAACCCATGTTACCTGCCTTACCTCCTTTAATCCTTGTGATATATATTATTTTCATTTTCCCTCTTATATTGCTGACCATGAACAGTTTTCCCAAGCTGATATAAGAAGATGGGGAGATAGAGTAAAATCTAGATCTCTTTGCTCTTTATATATAATCTGCATCTATCTATCAGACAGCACAGGCATTCATCCATGAATATAGCATAACTTGCAGTTCATGGATTTTATATACTGCATATTGTGAAAGAAAGACTACCAAATGTTAGTATAGCAGACTAAGGATTTTTCTCAAGATAAACTGAAGATCCAGTATTTGAATGGTAAAGCTCAAGCTAGGAGTTATTTACTGTAGTGATAGGCACTGAACTGCTTAGAGAATGATTTCAACCTGATCCTCTCTCTCTCCTCTCAATACACACACCCCACTCGTCTCAGCCACTATTTCTCCATGACCATGTGATTTCCAGGGACATCTCCGTCATCCAGCATGACCGGCCCATGCACCATAAGTAATCGTCTGTCTCTGGCTATCCCAGGCCTGTGCCACAACAGTCAGAGTATGGTCCCTGAATTTTGTAGTTTGGAGAAGCAGACCTAAGAAAGTTACACAGTCTCCCTTGGAGTTGAAGCTGTGGTTTGTGAAACATGAGAATGTCGGTCATGTAATGAGAAATATTGGTCACATATCACTTAATGTTGTTTTATTAAAAAGTACTCTTCTGCCTCAGAAACAAATGTAAATAAGAGGCCCTGAAAAGCAGGGAAAAGAGAAGCCCTGGTGCAACTTATGGCTCTGGTTCCAGTTGTTTCTGTGTTTCCTGTGGCTTCTCTGAGAAAATTTCAGAAAGCTGTTTTCTGAATGTAATTAGGATAAATGTGAAACACTTACCGTTCACACATTGCAGAGTGGGTCCTAAGAGTTAGAGGTTGAAGATAAAACACTGGGTTTTTCACAGCCCAGAAGAGAGAGAGGCCTTGAAAAAGAAGCTAGGACTACACATATGCAAATGAACTGTTGTGAGGAATAATGGACATTGCACCTTCATCTAGGCAGTGGGCAGATTTCTTAAAAATTCTCATCTTCTAACTAGGCACCTGTGGCGGAGGGTGAATTTTCTTCCTAAAACACCAGTTAATGGAAAGGCATCAAGACGAGGATAAAAAGAGTCTCCTGTACACGCACAGATATATTCCAGGCAAGAATTCCCATGAGTCCACCCAGTAGTGAGGAGCACGACCATAAATACACAGCCATAGTCTTTATGCTGATTGGAGATTATCAAAGTTTCATCTCCCCTGTATAAAACAGATGCTTAGATATTAAAATAGAGAAATCTATACTCATGTATGTGTGTTTCTTTCATACATGAGTACCTTAAAAACGTTTCTGGAAAAATAGAAATGAAACATTTATTTTGTTATTAAAAATTGAATCCTATGGATAATTTTTGTAATATAAATTTCCAAGAAGTTTTTTAAGATGCCTCATATCTATGCACACCCATCCACACAGTCCTCATGAAGAAGCCTGACACAATGAGAAATAAAGCTTGAGAACTTGACAGGGAAAAACTGGTGAATAAACTGTTCTTACAAAAATCCTTGGATTTGTGTCTGACATCGGTTTGATTTCACACTTGGAAACATATACTCACTGAGTGACACAACACACTAATTGTTCAACAAAGCTTTCTAGTGTGTATTTATAGTTACTTAAAATTGACTTACTAACAAGTACTAGTATGAAAAATGTATTTGAAAATTTGTCCCTACTGTAAAGCCAAATATTTTGATTTTCAACATTTTAAACTAATGTTTTATGTGGGAGCTAAGAGAGAACTTCTGCTTTGACTATGGCCTTGTCTAAATAAGATTGGAGTTGGTGAACTCAAGAGGCTTCCATAGCCTTGGCAACTCATGACAAGAGCCTCGGGTGATTACTGACACCATAAATTGTTAAATCAACAACAGGAGTCACTGTGCACTTACTCATGTAGGATCTCTGTCCTTAATGTGTTGTATTGTGCGAATTAACAGTAAAACTGCTACTCAAACAGTACTCTATACTTTGTGTGTCTGTGTGGGTGCAAACTGTTGAAATCTTTATTTAGTATATACTAAATTGATCTTCTGTATATAAAGATAATTGAAAATGAATCTTGGTGAAAGATGGGATGGGAGAGGAAGTGGGAGATGGGATGGTTGCAGGTGGGAGGAAGGTTATGGGGGGGAAGCTGCTATAATCTAAAAGTTGTACTTTGGAAATTTATATTTATTAAATGAAAGTTGAAAAAAAGTCAAAGAAGAAACAACAAAAAGGAAAAAAGGAAAAAGGAAGAAATTTCTGGGTGTATCAGTACTGGTACAGTTTTGTAAAAATCTGTTTTATACCTTCATAAAACCAGTGGTTAAGAATGTTATACTACTATAGTTTTGTTTGTTTGTTTGTTTGTTTTGTTGTTGTTTTTTTTTTTTTTTTTTTGACAGGTAGAGTGGACAGTGAGAGAGAGAGACAGAGAGGAAGGTCTTTCTTTGCCGTTGTTTACCCTCCAATGGCTGCCAAGGCCAGCGCGCTGCGGCTGCCGCACCGTGCTGATCCGATGGCAGGAGCCAGGTGCTTCTCCTGGTCTCCCATGTTTGTGCAGGGCCTAAGGACTTGGGCCATCCTCCACTGCACTCCCTCCCTGGCTACAGCAGAGAGCTGACCTGGAAGAGGGGCAACCGGGACAGAATCCAGCGCCCCAACCGGGACTAGAACCCGGTGTGCCGGCACCGCAAGGCGGAGGATTAGCCTAGTGAGCTGCAGCGCCGACCATTACTATAGTTTTAATGATCTGTGATTACTTTAAAGCTTACTGTTTATGGGAGAAATTTTTTTTTTCCATTCAATTATTGTTTAGAGCAATTGTCCATATTCCCACTAAATTAGGGTCTTTTTTATTTTAACTAGTTAAACTTACTTGTTGAAGCATTAAACCTTCTGACTATAATGTAAATTTAAATAATCTCAAAAACTAAAAAGAGAAAGTAAGGGCTTGGGCTGGAGGGAAGGGGACGAGAAGAGGGAGTAAAAGGGAGTAAAAGGAATATCATATTCTTAGAATTGTATCTATTAACTATATTGAATCTATGAAAACTATTTTTAAAATTTAAATTAAAAAAACAAAAAATAAAGGCAAAAATGATAAAAAATAAAATAGTTCCTACTGTAAGATAACTTACAATGAGTAGGTTATGTTTGAGAGAAAGCAAGTAAATGAACAAAAAATTTGTGTTTATGGATTTCCTAAAGAATATGAAAAGTGTTCTGAGATTCATATACCAACAGCTCAGTAGACCTTATTGTGGTATTGAGAGAGAAAGGGTGTAATACATTGATCACTAGTGGGATTTTTTTGGGGGTCTGTAATCAAGATAAATTGAGGAATTATGATGAAATAAAAGAAAAAACGTGAGCTCACATAATGCAGCTTACTTCCAAGGGGCATTGCTAAAACATCACCACCAATAAATATTCACTGAGCACCCCACATCATAACTGTAGTGCAAAGGATAATTACCCTTGGATAGGTTAAATATTTTTTCAAAGTGTCATAGTTAGTAAATGTTGAAAGCCACTTTTTTAAAATAATATTTGTTTATTTATTTAAAAGGCAGAGTTACAGAACGAGAGATAGGGAGAGACAGAGAGAAATAATCCATTCGCTGGTTCACCCCTCAGATGACTGCAACAGCATGGGCTGGGCCAGGACAAAGCCAGAAGCCTGAACCCATCCACAGCTCCTATATGGATAGCAAGGGCCCAAGTACTTGAGCCATCGCAGGGGATACCATTGTCCCAGGCAGCAGCTTAACCTGCTGTGGCACAATGCCAACTCCCAAATCTGAACTTTTCACCTAAATATTGCAAGCCTACAGTAATGATTTATTTCCACAGACCTGTTTGTATTCTCTGAACTCCATAATGTACATCCTTTTGGCCTACAGGATACCCTCACCTTCTCTCAAGGCCCCCACAGTCTCATCATCCCTCCCAGCATTAGCACAAAGTCTGGGATCTCATTATCTGGTTTAGGGCCTGGGGCAGAGGAGGCTGCCTCGTGGTTCCTACATCCAGCTCCTAGAGTTCAGTTCTCTATCATTGGATCTGTGAGACTAGAGAAGACAAGTGATTTGTCTCTCATACACCCAACTAATGGTTGGCACAAGCACAGAACGCTGTAGACATTCCCATTCACACAAAGGAATTAGTGATTTGTAGTATTCCTGAAGTCCAGGAAACAGTTCCCCGTTGTTTCCCTGTGCTCTGGGCAGTGAGCTCCCCTTTCTGCTCTGTGGCTCCTCTTTCCCCCTCCTGTAAGCCCCATCCGAAGCCACATGGGTTTGTGGCTGGTGATGGTGCCAGCCTGCTTTGTTTTAGTAGAATTTTCCAGACACAATGACCTCTCTTCATTTTGAATTATCACTTGCATTCCACCAAAGGTGCCATGGGATCAGCGGATTTAGTTCCCTAGAAAAGTATTGCACCCCTTCCACGATTCTTTATGAAAATTACGCATTTAGATTTCCAAACAGCAGCAGATCTTTGTGACAAGCCCTTCTTGACACTAAGCTCCAGTTGAGACTGTGGCGGGAGGATGACTTAAAGCTTCCCAGATGATCAGTTATTTATTGTTTGCCTTATTGAGAGGATCCCAGGAGCACACCCTTAATTTCCTTAATGGTCTTTTTTTTTTTTTTTTTTTTTTTTTTTTTTTAGAGAGACAGAGAGAAAGGTCTTCCTTTGCCGTTGGTTCACCCTCCAATAGCCGCCGCGGCCGGCACACTGCAGCCGGCACACCGCGCTGATCCGATGGCAGGAGCAAGGTGCTTCTCCTGGTCTCCCATGGGGTGCAGGGCCCAAGCACTTGGGCCATCCTCCACTGCACTCCCGGGCCACAGCAAAGAGCTGGCCTGGAAGAGGGGCAACCGGGACAGAATCCGGCACCCCGGACAGAATCCGGCACCCTGACCAGGACTAGAACCCGGTGTGCTGGCGCCGCAAGGCAGAGGATTAGCCTAGCGAGCCGCAGCGCCGGCCCTTAATGGTCCTTTGATTTGGGGCTGGCACTGTGGCGAAAAGGAAAAAGCCCTCCACTTCCGATCCAACTATATTATGCTCTGGGAAAGCAATAGAAGATGGCCCAAGTCCTTGGGCCCCTGCATCCTCGTGGGAGACCCAGAGGAAGCTCCTGGATCCCAGCTTCAGATCAATGCAGCGCCAGCCATTGCGGCCATTTGAGGAGTGAACCAGCAGATGGAGGACTTCTCTCTCATCTCTGCCTCTGCCTCTCTGTAACTCTTGCTTTCAAATAAATGAATAAATAAATCTTTTTTTAAATCCTTTGATTTGGCACCACTGTGGGCGTTTCTGATTTTTAACAGAAGTGTCTATAAGTCACACTGCCTGGCAATGCCCTAGATTCAATATTGGCTCAGAAGCCACTTCTTTACTTGGATAGCACTTGCCACCTGGGAAAGTTAAGAATGTTCAGAAAGACCAAGTCTTGGCTCTCTTCTGTCTAACAGTCCTTCCTCAATTCATCTTCCACTTTCACATTTCTCTCTAAGTAGGACAAAGAAATCCCTGGTCATAGTTCACACTTTCCTTGGGAAGTTCCGTGGCTGGGTCACACAGGGGATCAGGCACATTTCTACTTTGCACTTTAGAGAAGGCAGTCATGCTGCTCATCTTCTGAGTATCCAGGCTTGCCTCCCTGCAGTTTCCAATAATACATTCCTGGCCTCCTTTTGTGACCTAAGAGAGACACTGTCCTTGGTGTTCAGAATTCTAATTGTCTGATGAGGCCATGCAAGTTTTCTAGAACATTCTTCAAATTCCTTCTAGACTCCACTCACTGCTTGTTGATGCGAAGGTCACCACCACATTTATGTCTTTGCTGGGGAAGCAGCAAATCTGCCAGTGCTAAAATTACGAGTCGTTATCTATTGTGGGATAACAAAACGTTCCATACCCTACCAACTTAAACAAGCAAACAAACCTACCAAAAACGTCTGGGCAGGCATTGGACGTGCCATTAAGATGCCTATTGCAATGCCTGCATTCCACAGAGGAGTGCCTGGGTTCGGTTTTTGCTCCACTTCTGATACTAGATTCCTGTTCATGTGTACCTTGAGATGCAGTGGTAATGGCTCAAGAAGTTGGGTTCCTAAAGAATAAAAATGCTGATATCTGCCTACTACTATTGCTATAAGTGTTACACTATCCTGCATTTCTGACCCAGGAAATTTTGTCATCACCTAGTATCCAAGAAGCTCTAACAGACTTCTCAACTGAGAAGAATCTCAGGCTCTTCATTGTTTTGATAGTAGTTTTTGCAGATCTATTAAATTTTGATAAAGTCCTTTTTGTTGCGCCACTATTTGGATGTTCTTCTATTAAGTTTCCCATCCTTCATCTCCTTTTGAGGTAAGATGATATCTGATTCAGTTGTTTTAGACTCCAGTGACTCAGAAACCACTGAGTGTTCCCACTTAATGTGTTTATGCATGTCATTAAATGGAAATAAAAACAAAAACTAAATTGTCATTTGGGAAGTTTTCTACTCCTATCGGTGTACTTTTTATTCTACTCATGTTCCCCTTCTAGAAAACACCAGCGATTTAGATCATGTGGGAACAACTTACACATAAAAACATTCTGTGTGTATTCTCTGAAGATTTGGAAAACTGCCATTTACTTTCAAAATATTTCTGTACTGAGGAGCACCTGTGAATCCTGGAGCACAGCCTGAGTGTCCCTACAGGTCCTGTACACCCAAACAGTGAACACCTGTGTGCTCGGCCATGAAGCCAGTGACCTTGTGCCAAGGGATGGTGAACTTGGCAGGAAGATTGCCATTGTATGACAGAAGCCTGGTGATGGCTTTGAGAAATGATTACAGAGGTATTCTGCTGGGAAGTTCTTTTGTAGGTGAGCATGATTTTTATCTGCTACATATCCATTCACTTAACAGAGATTACCATTTTATTGGTATGGTTCAGTTGAAAAAAAAAAAAAAAGAACCCACTCTAGGCATTCTGAGTGGAAAATAGAGAATTAAACAGGGCTTCCAAAGCCACTGGGAAGGTAGAAGAATGAAATTCAAAGAAGTCGTTAGGAATTCCCAAATGGTAGTGGTATCAAAGTCACTATCACCAATGGAACTAGCCACCAGCAGAGAAGATGTCCACACCACAGATAAACATTTATGTCTGCCATCACCCAATGCCAACAGACCTGCTGACAGCAGCATAATGGCATTGTATTTCTCTTCTGCCTACCAAATTTTGCACAATTACCTCGACAGGATAGATTCTAACCTGATGTCCAGAGAATCTAAATATCAAAGTTTCCAGACTTTATATTCCTACAGCACAAGGAACAACTTAAAAGAGTATCAACAAAGTAGTACAAGAGTAGTAGTATCAACAAATTATATCTAATGGAATCTAATTTTTGTCACTCTTACAAATGTTATTCAAAAACTAAGGGTGTGGCCACTATGGTGCAGTGGGTTAAGTCTCTGCTTGGGATGCTGGCATCCCACATTAGAGTGCTGATTTGAGTCCAGCTACTGTTTCTGACCCAGCTTCTTGCTAAAATGTCTGGGAGCTGAGATGATGGCTCAAGTACTTGGTTCCTTGCCACTCACATGGGAGACCTAGATGGAGTTACTGGCTCCTGATGTTGGCCTGGCCTAGCCTCTGCCATTGCAGCAATTTGGGAAGTAAATCTCTCTCTCTCTCTCTCTCTCTCTCTCTCTCTCTCTCTCTCTCTCCCTCTCCCCCCCTTTCAAATAAATCAATGAATCCTTTTCAAAACTATTTAGGGGGAAAATACCTAGATTTTTTTAAGGGGTCAGTGTTGCACTACTGCTCCGCTTCTCATCCAGCTCCTTCTTAATGCACCCAGAACAAAAGAGGAAGATGACCCAAGTACTTGGGCCTCTGTCACCCGCCCATGTGCAAGACTAAGATGGAGTTCTTGATACTGAATTTGGCTGGTACAGCCATTTTGGTGTGTGAACCAGCAGAAGGAAGATTCTCTCTCTCTCTCTCTCTCTCTCTTGCTCTCTCTGTCTCTCTCTCTCCCTCTCTGTTCTCTGCCTTTTGAAAAATAAATAATCTTTAAATAATTTTTAAAAGAACAGCAATAAAAAAGTGTTTTGAAAACAATTGTTTATGCATAGATTTGATATTTAGTAATGACAAAAGATAAATACTAATAAATAGGAGGTATGAATCCTATCATCTATGAAGTTTTGTATAATAAAATTCAAATTATGTATAAATAGAATAAGATTTTATACTGTTTCTTTCTTTTTAAAAGTATTTATTTATTTGAAAAGCAGAGTTACAGAGACAGAGGGAGACAGAAAGAGAGACAGAGACATCTTCCACCTGATTCACTCCCTAAATGGCCACAAAAGCCAGAGCTAGGCCAAGCTGAAGCTAGGGCCATTTGGTGAGCATCCCCTTGGGACACAAATACCAACTTAGACTGTTCTGAAAACACAACCCATTACATTTATCCCATATTTTTCATTATCAGTCTTCTTATTTGTCCTCCCAGATCCTGGGTTACATATAAATAACTACTGGTTCTTTACATCCCGCTATCTCTATTTTTAGGAAAGGGGAGAAATAAACTGTTCTGCAATCCTTCCTCATGGAAGTTACCTTATCCAGTGTCCTCACACAAATGAGTAAACCATTTTCAATTCATTTAAACATACCATACAGAATTTTCTGTAAGAGGCTTCATTTATATCTATCTATCTATCTATCTATCTATCTATCTCTGTATCTATATCAACCTATCTATATATTATACTATTTATATTTTTATACTACGTGTATGTATATATATATATATATGTCTATTCTTTTAGTTGATGGTGAGCCCCCCCCCCCCACAAATACATGTGTATGTTGAGACAAGCAGTGGACCAGATCTCTAGTTGAATCACAGAGTATACCAACAAATTTTTATCCTGAAACACACTTATGCCTTGAGTATCTATTTGAGATAGATTTCTTTGTGCATAACTTCTTGAATTGTAGAATGCTCCCAGGTGTTTCTGGCTCTGTGTGAAGCTGCACAACTTTGCAGTGTCATTTGCTTTGATTTTCTATTCCAGGCTTCTATCATCACTATTCAGCACCTCAATCGCACCAGAGGTACGTCAAACACCATAACACCTATTGAGTCACATGGGTGAATGGAAAAACAATATAATTTACAGAGTTAATACCAGTTATGTAACCATTTCTTTCTTTGCATCCCTGTGAAAGTTGGCAAATATGGGTCAATAGTAAATTAGGTTAAGGAAGAATTCTAAAATGTTACATCTTTATTAGGAAAAGGTGATGCAAATCATTAAAAGGACTATCAGGAACAAGTGCATTGACAAATTACATTGATAATTACAATGACAGGATTAGAAAGATGAGAAAGGAAATGTTTGGAAAGTCATTTAATTAGGCCAAGTAGGAAATGTTAGGGTTTATAATGAAGGCCATGGAAACAATAGTTGAGAAAATGAGATTCAACTGAGAAGAGTTAAGATGAAAAATAACTTGACATAGTGAGTGATCAATTATGAAAGGAGAGAGAGAGGTGTTGAATACGATGTCTAGACCTGACCTCATGTTTTGACAATTGATTGGCTAATGGTGTCCTTATCAAAAACAGAGAATGTAGTACAAAGAGATTCCAAAGCAAAGCTGAAACAGGGAAGCATTACATTTTATTACAAGACTTTGATGTTTTAGGGGACATTTTCTAGTGATGTGAGGCCAGAGGAGAGAACTGAAGTTTGAACTCTTGACTTAGAAGTCAACAGTATTTGACTATTGGCTAGTAAATCAACAGAAGTTAGCAGCATATCCTTTAAAACTGCGAAGCTGCTGTTGATACACATTTAACACTAGTGATGTAGATGTTGTTGGAAGTTTATTGGCTCTTCCCATTATTACTGATGATTTCATCAATGTCTTAACCTTCATTTTAATATACCAGGAGATCTGTGGGTCAGGGATTTGGAGAGAGCTCAAATGGGCAGTTTTTGTTATCTCATGCTGTTACAGTCCATTGTTAGCTGTCATTCTAGTTATGTGAAGGCTGTGCTGTGTTGATGTCAAAGTTGGCTCACTCCCATGGCTGCTGGCTGGAAGCTCCACTGTGCAGTGGACTTGTGAAATCTTGTTCACAGGGTTGTGGCCTCGGGGGTAGTTGGAAATCCTACATGATAACTGAAAACTCTGTGTGTGATGGTACCAGCACAGGGCAGAGTTCCTGCTGGTTACAGTCTATGACCTAGAGTGAGACTCCATGCAACTTCACTGTCTTGAATTTATGACTATAAATAAATCACAAGTTTCAGTATAAATACCAGAGATAACATAGGTCCTCTTTGCAGTGGAATAAAGGTCAAAGATGTTGGAGATATGAAGGGTGTTCAAAACATTCTTGGAAAACATACTGTGAAATAATTCTACATGGATTTCAAAATGTTCAAATACATTTATGCTTTAATTCCATTTTGCACAAACTTTTTGAAATACTTTTGCATGTTTTAAACCTGGCAAATTACCATCCCAAATGGGGCTTCTTCTTAGTCCTCTTACATTAGTTTTGTATTAGGTGGTAACGATAGCCCAAATTCAATGGCTTGAAACATAATTATCCCACATTTCTGGAGGTCAGGCAGCAGTGACACAGCTTGTGTTCTTTCTTGCTGCCATCACAGAGACTCAGTTCCTTCCTTTCTGCCTTCCAGAGGCCTCCCACGGCTCTTGGCCACATTACCATGACATCTGTGTCCTGTTTCACATGCCCTTCTCTGACTTTGACTCTGATTCTCCTGCCTCCTCTGATAAGAACTCTGGTAGTTATATTAACCTTCTGGTTAATGCAGGGCCATCTCCTATCTCAAAACTTACAATAAAATACGTAAAGCCCTTTTACTCCATAAGTTAACAAATGCACAATTTCTAGGAATTAGGATGTGGACACCTCTGGGTAGGATCCTTGTCTGACTCATCACACCCATCGCTGAGGAGATTTGGACTGTAGCTCTCCATTCTCTTCTCATCTGCAGGGTTTCTGGTGAGAAATCAGCTGGAGATCCTCTGAGAGTAAGCTGGTGTTTCTCCCATGCACACTTGATAATCTTTTATGCTTTACCATTGAAAGTTTGACTATGTATGTGTCATGGGTAAGATCTTTTCTGATCATGTCTATTAGGATTTCTATGTGCTACCTGTATTTGGATGTCTCTTTCTTTCTTCAAATTAGGGAAGTTTTCTTCCATTGTTTCGCTAAATAGTCCTTGTAATCTGTTCTCTCTTTCCATACCTTCAGGAACTCATAAAACCTGTATGTTTGGTCATTTGTACAGTATCCTATAGTCTCAAACATTATTTTCAATATTTCTAAATTTTTCTTCATTTTTGTTTTTGTTTGAGATATTTTCAAGTATTTGAAAGCTCAGACATTCTTCTGTATAACCAAGTCTGTTTTGAGACTTTCCGTTGTATTTTTAGCTTGTTATATTGAATTCTTCATTTCTAATATTTCAGTTTGATCTCTCTTTAATATCTCTATCTCTGGGCAAAATTTATCATACATATCATGTATGGGCTTCTTTTTAAAAAAAAGATTATTTATTTGAAAGGCAGAGTTACAGAGATGCAGAGGCAGAGAGAGAGACAAATCTTCTATCCACTGGTTCACTCCTCAAATAGCCACAATGGCTAGGGCCAGGAGCCAGGAGTGTCTTCCAGGTCTCCCACTTGAGTGCAGATGCCCAAGGAATTGGACCACCTTCCACTGCTTTCCTAGAAAGGGAACTGGATCAGAAGTGGGACTTGAACCAGCATCTACATGGAATGCAGGCATGGCAGGTGTTGGTTTTACCGGCTACGCCACAGCACCAGCCTCATGTATAGATTTATTTAATTCATGAATTGGTTTCTTTGTGTTTCTGCATAATCTCATGATTAGTGTTTTGAATTCCATTTCAGGCATTGCATCCATCTCTTCACCTTCACATTCTAATAGTGAAGTGTTGTTGTGTTCCTTTTTGGTAGTCACACTCTCTTCCTTTGTGTAGTTCTCTGTTTATGTTTAGGCATTTGTGGAAACGTTGTTGGTTTTCTCCAGTGATGTTTTTATCTCTGAACCATGCCCCTGGGGCTTAGCAGAGTGGATATCCAGAGGTGTGTGCTTGCTCTCAGAAGTTGGCTTCTCCTGCGGTCCCCAGCTGCAATGATCGCGGGTGGTGTCTCCTCTCACTGCTGTGTGCTTGTGTTGTCCATGCAGCTCCACAGTGTCTCTCAACTGCACACTTCTCTCCAGCTCCCCCTTGGGATTGCAGTTCCTCCATGCTGGTCAAAATCAGCATGTCTCTCTCCTAATCAATCACCAGTCTATTTTCAGTCTTTAACAACGTATCATACACTGTTTCCTATTTGGATTAAATCTGAGTACTTTGGTGCTCGGTATAAATGCATACATCTTTTCATCTGGGTTTATTTCTAAAGGACTAAAACACTTGAATTGGCTGAAGCTGCAGAATCCACTTATTTTATATGTTTTTAATTTAGTGTAGTGAGTCTTCAGTCATGATGCAGTTATATGCTTTTTCTTATTTAAAAGAGATTATTGGATCCATTTGCATTTGCATTCAGCCAAAATAATTTTCTCTGTTTATAACAAATGGCTTAGGGACACCTATCTTATTTCTGCAATAACAAAAGTGATGGAAGTTGAGTCCAAGTTCCACAACCACAGAGTGAGCTAACGGTACTTCTTTCATCTCATAGTATTGCTGTCAGCATCAATTCATAAGGTTTGAAAAGCCTGTTTGTAAACTGAAAAATGCCATACGAGTAGTAGACATTATTACTAGTACCACTTTTCTTTCAGTGCAACTAATTTTCCTGCTAATCAATAAAGTGTCATATTTATGTCTCAGTGTAAACAGCACTCCCAGGGATAACAGCCTATGCTTTCAAGGCACAAGAAAAGCCTAACACCATGCACACAAAAGAATAGGGCTCAAGGACTGACATTATCCATGTGGAGAGGACGTTCTGAAGGTCATGACAGAGCAGTGATTTATCACACACTCAGCCTGCTTTCTGTCTGCAGGGCACAAGCCATGTTTGCATCTCATTACCTTTAGCTACACTCTCTTGTCTTTGAGTCTTTCATTCAGGGTGACCTCTAGCTGCTTTCACCCTGGGGAAACTGATAAACTTGTTAAAGATACAGATTTCTGTATTCCAGTCTTGGAGACTTGGATGGAGAGGACTGTGAGGAGGGAACAGCAATCTATAATATTGATCTGCACCCGGATGATTCTGACGCTGTCAGTAGAGGCACCGGGAAGCAGGCTCCCATTAGTGCCATCACGGAGTCTCCTCTTAGTGTACTCTTAAAAATAGAACTAAAATTTATTTACAACTCAATTTATGGATCTGGGTCAGTTGTCTTCATGCAATTCCTACACCACTTTGTGAAATGTTCTTAAGTATATTCTTTCCCTAAGGGACCTGTCTCTGAAAGCATCATACTAGAACTATTTTTTCTCCAAGTTTCTCTATTTGTGTATCTGTGTGTATTATTTCTTATTTTCATTTCTATAAATGTATTTTTTTAAAGTTCGATAGCTTTTTTTTTTTTTTAGCATTTTGTGACATGTACTTCATAGAGTAGGACATACTGTCATGGTATGATTCAATGAAACAATATTTAAAACTAATGGCATCATCACAATTTTTATATTCTACATATTAGCTACCACAAATAAGAGATAACATGTAAATTTTCTTATTTCACTTAGCATAGCTATTATTTACTAAATGTTTCCTTTGTATTACTTTAAATGGTAGGTGGACTTTAAGAGAATACTATCTTATCAACAAATAGAATTTTTAACATCTCTATAAGGTTTTGCTAGAATTCTGTTAGTTATTCTATGAAATATGTGGTTAGTCTTTAACATTTTTTCTCCATGGAAATCTTTAGTAAAAGGTGAAAGATTTTAGTATATTTTCTAATATTCATGTGTAACTTACTTTCAATCTGTATCAGTATCATATATCAGTGTGTGTATATAACCACATCAGTGGTTTTGGGAAAAAGAAGTAGGAATATATTTTCTATATAATTCTTTAGTTTCTTGCATAGAATGTATGGATTTTACATACCACCGCTTTGGCAAGGTATAAGCCAATTATAACTACTTGCAAAGAGTTTCAAATATAGGCCAGCGCTGCAGCTCACTAGGCTAATCCTCCCCCTTGCGGCGCTGGCACACAGGGTTCTAGTCCCAGTCGGGGCGCCGGATTCTGTCCCGGTTGCCCCTCTTCCAGGCCAGCTCTCTGCTGTGACCAGGGAGTGCAGTGGAGGATGGCCCAAGTGCTTGGGCCCTGCACCCCATGGGAGACCAGGATAAGTACCTGGCTCCTGCCATCGGATCAGCGCGGTGCGCCGGCCTCAGTTCGCTGGCCGCGGCAGCCATTGGAGGGTGAACCAACGGCAAAGGAAGACCTTTCTCTCTGTCTCTCTCTCACTGTCCACTCTGCCTGTCAAATATAGAATCTCACAATCTTTCTACAAGGTAAACATTACTTACAGAAGGGAAATTTAGCCCCAAAATGGCTATCTTGACAAAATTCACACAGAATGTTAAGCCACTCATTCTCTTACCAATTTTGCCTATAGCAAGTGTCCTGTAGTGGAGGGATGGTTTGGAGCCAGGAAGGCTGTGCCTCTTCTTCCTTTTCTTTTTTTTTTTTTTCTGTTTTGCCATCATGATCACTTTATTATTTTTTTATTTTTAAGGAATTTATTACTAGACTAAATGTTCAGGACACAACAAATGCATGATAGTTACTACAGTACAATTTTCATCAATTCTCATGTTAATGTTATATTAAAACAAAGAGAACAGAATCAAAGTAGCCCATAGGTACAAGTCTAAGAATACAATGATAACTCCTTTCCTCCCTCTTTCTTGCTTTCTTTAAATTTGTGTGATAGCATATTTTTAATTTACATTATAGTCAACAAGTTAGTACTCGACTAAATAGTTCAACAGGTAAAACTTCAATAAGGATTTCAAGAGGTGAAAAACCATAGCTCCATAGGAATATAAGAAAGGGCTATCCATAAACAACATTCAAATGAAACGATGTCCATCTCACTCATATATAGTCAAATTGAAAATAATCGCAGATCATTAAGACTATTTTAGTATATCATTTTAAATCATTGGTTTCACAAACACATAAAACAAAGCTTGACAAAACTATACTTTCAGCAATATTGATACAGATGGCATTTCTTCCTTTTCGGGGGAATATTATTCAGCCATAAAAAAGAATGTAATTCTTTCATTTGCAACTAGAGGATCTCATACTGAGTGGAATAACTCAGACACAGAAAGACAAATATCGCTTGGTCTCCCTCATGTGTGGGAGCCAAAATTTAAAAAAGAAAAGCAAATCTCCTTTTTCTTTCTTTCCTCTCAGCTGGGTAAGCCTGTATGCAAATCAATGTACTCACTTCCCCCATCTAGGCAGGGGACGATATTATAAAAGGAACATTAAATGCTGAATTAGGGAAGCCCAAGGTCTTCAGCCCTCTGCCTTCTCTTAAATATCCTTCTAGCCACACACAGGACAGGCATATCCTTTCCTCATCTGTATCTCAGTGGCCTGGAAAACAATCACTATAAATAGAGTTTTGCAGTCTCTCAAGACACAAAACTTTATAAAATGCAACTCTATGTTTAGCAAGTTGCTGTCTTGCTTATACACTAATATTTTTTTTCTTTTTGACATATTTATTTATTTGAAAGGCAAAGCGACAGATTTTCTATCTGCTGGTTCACTTGCCAAATGGCTGCAACAGCCAGGCTTGGATGAGGCTGGGACCAGGCTGAACCAAGACTCAAGCAGTCCTTCCAAGTCTCCTACATGGCTAGCAGGGCCATCTGCTGCTGCCTTCCAGGGCATATTAGCAGGAAGCTGGATTGGAAGTGGAGCATCCGGGACTCGAACCCACACTCTGAGAGTGAATGTGGATCACCAAACTGCACCTTAACCCTCTGCACCACAGTGCCCCTCCTTACACAGTAAGACTCTAGGACCAGAAGAATTCATTAAAGGAATAGTTGTAGTAACAAACTGCATCACTGGGTATTAATGTAGGAATGATCAATGTCTAACAGTCACAAGATAGTCAAAGCCATGAGCCATAAAATGATAGAAACATGCAATTTGAAATAGGTAGTTGAGTCACAGTTTGAAATCAATTCGGAATAGCCATATAATATATGGATTAAGCTGATTCTCTGTGCCCTCAAAAAGCAAAAATGAAAACAAACCCAAAAAATCCAAATTCACATTTTCCTGAATAAGAATTAAACAGTTGGAACAGTCAAGTGATCCATCTACTTAACTCACTCCAAAAAAAAAATATATATATAGCAGTAACCATAGTCTCTACACCCCAAATATTTAATAATATAGAGCAGAGCTCCTTATCTGAACTAAATTAATGTCTGCTGGATGTGATGACCTTTCTATCACATTTTGTTATGTGATCGTCCTTAGTGAAATTTTTCTGATGTGCCTATACCTTTCAAACTGCAGAGGAGGAGGCCGGCGCCGTGGCTCAATAGGCTAATCCTCCACCTTGCGGCGCCGGCACACCGGGTTCTAGTCCCGGTCGGGGCGCCGGATTCTGTCCCGGTTGCCCCTCTTCCAGGCCAGCCCTCTGCTGTGGCCAGGGAGTGCAGTGGAGGATGGCCCAGGTGCTTGGGCCCTGCACCCCATGGGAGACCAGGAAAAAGCACCTGGATCCTGGCTCCTGCCATCGGATCAGCGCGGTGCGCCGGCTGCAGCGGCGGCCATTGGAGGGTGAACCAACGGCAAAGGAAGACCTTTCTCTCTCTGTCTCTCTCTCACTGTCTAACTCTGCCTGTTAAAAAAAAAAAAAAAAAAAAACTGCAGAGGAGGAAAAAAAGCCGACAGGAAAAGGTCACAGCAGAGCTGGTGTGCAGCTCCAATTTCAAGGGGATGTGAAATTCACACACTGAGTGCCTCTGGATGGCGTCCATGAAACTGTCAGGAGAAAGCAGGGGTCTTTAATGATCACAGGCCTCTGTGTTCAATTGAGTGTGACTAGATGAAGCCAGAATTCAAACTCCGTCTCCTCGGTGAATCGTCTACTGATTGAGATGTAGCTCAGAGAGGGGAAAATCGTCCCGAGGGAGGGCGATTCTGCCGAGAAAGCAGGAGCAAAGCCTGCTGTCAGGCTGGGGAGTGAGCCTGGGCTGGGAGCAGTGCGGAATCCTAATGCTGTCAGTGAGGAAGGAGAGGCGTGAGAGTGCTCAGGTGCTTTCCTCTGTGTGTGCCAGCTGTCCCAAATACTGGATAGGAAACACCTTTATTTCCCAAAACTTCAACAGAAAGTCATTTTCATTTCGGCAAACCATGGCATTTCTAGAAACTTCTCATCTTTTTATTGGACCTAACATTCCCAATAGAACACATTACATAATTCTGAACAAATCAGTTCTCACTGAACTAGAAAGAGACAGAAATGGGCAATACTAACTCACCTTGTTTCGGAGCATATGTTGTGTGTTCATAGTCAAACTCCATCTCACCATGGAACCTCCCGTTTTGCTGATAAAGATGCCAGGAGTGCTAGAGCATGAAGGTCATCTGATCCCATGCATTTTGTCAGATGGGAGGACACTAGGAGCCTAACGTTCATTGTAAAGAACCGGCACATCAGACACAGGAACCCACGTGTCTTTCCTGCAAATCTAATGGTTCACCCTCCAATGGCCGCCACGGCCAGTGTGCTGTGGCCGGCGCACCGTGCTGATCGAAGGCAGGAGCCAGGTGCTTCTCCTGGTCTCCCATGGGGTGCAGGGCCCAAGCACCTGGGCCATCCTCCACTGCACTCCCGGGCCACAGCAGAGAGCTGGCCTGGAAGAGGGGCACCCGGAACAGAATCTGGCGCCCCGACCGGGACTAGAACCCCTTGTGCCAGCATCGCAAGGCGGAGGATTAGCCTATTGAGCCCCGGCCCCGGCCACAGGGTTTCATCTTTATGCAACCTTGTTGGAAGGTCTAGAAAGAAGACCATGTCAGGGCGCGTACACAAGTCATTTGCTCCAGAAAGGGTGGTCTCCCCGCCTACAGCACCAACTGAACCTGGGGACTTGTTAGAAACGCAAATTCCTGGGCCCCCTCACAGACTTACTAAATCAGAAACCTTGGTGGTTGATGTCCAGAAATCCGGGCTTAGCACCTCACCTCCCCAAGTGATAGTAATGTGCACTTAAAAAGCCTTTTAGTGGAAGTGGTTTAAAGAAACAGTGTTTTGAGAACCACTGATACATGCAATAAAGCTTGTTACCCTTTAGACTTTCGCTCTTTCCATATAGATTTTACAGTCAACTTGTTAAATTGTCTAAAAAGGAATTACTGTTGTGCAACATTTAAATTGGCATTGCATTGATCTATTGATCAACTAGAAAACTGACCCATCTGATATTTGGCATTTCTATCCAAGAACATGGGATACATCCCACTAATTTAAGTATTGCTTAGTGTTTTTAAAAAATAAAGTTTATGCAATTTTATCCATAATAGTGTTGCCAAAGGTCTGTCAAATTTGTTGCTATGTACCTTGTTTCTTTGTTTGTATTTAACATATTTTCTATCAGTTTGTACTCTCAATGTTTTTTATAACCTAACCCTAAACTCGGAACACTTCCTTAAATCTCCAAGACATTCAAACTATTTACTGGCTATTAAACCCAGTGATGTCTTGATTAAAAATGATAATAAAAATTCCCTCTTTTGGATTTTATCCTTTTAAAATAAGATATTAATTATCTTGAGAGGTAGAGAGATATAGAAAGATAGGTGAGAGAGAAAGAGAGAGAGCTCTCATTTACTAGCTCACTGCCCAAATACACACAATGGTCGGGAATAGGCCAGGCATGAGGCCAAAGCCAGGAGCTTGGAGCTCAATCTAGATCTCCCATGTGTGTGGTAGGGACCCAACTATTTGAGCCATCATTATTGCTTTCTGGTGTCTGAATTAGCAGGAAGCAGGACTTGGGAATGGAGTTAGGACTCGAATCTAGGCACCCTAGGAAGCAGATGTCTCAATTGGTATCTCAAGTGCTAGATTAAATGTCACTCCTCCAAATCTTGATTTTTAAAAGAAATGCCTCTAAAATTTAACCATTATTAACATTGTTAGTTCTAAGTTGGGAAGGGAATAGTCTTCTCAGATGAAGTTGGCACCTATTATCATGTAACTTTTTAAAAGATTTTATCATAAACAATTCAATATTCTGTTTTATTTGCCTTAACCAAATACTCAGCCTATGTGGCTTAACCAACAGAAATGTACTTTCTCACAATTCTGGAGGGAACAAGTCTAAGCTCAAGGGTTGGTGGTGAAACACGTTCTCCTGGTTTGATGAAGACAGCACCTTCTCCTAGCGTCTTCACAGATGATTCTCTGTGTGTGAATGGAGAGACCAAGAGATGCCAGACATACCCTCTCTGGTTTCTCTTCCTGTTCTTAAAGGACCTTAATTCCATTGGATTAGAGCTCCACCTGTATGACCTCATTGACCTTTAAAGGCCCAAAACAGTCACATTGGAAATTGGGACTTCAGAACATGTACTTCTATTTGGTTTGTTTTCTAAATATTTCTTTAGTTAAAAGATAGCTAGGGAGAGGGAGAATGAGAGAGAGAGAGAATCCTCCACCTGCTGGCTCACTCCCTAAATGGCCTTAACCTCCAGAGCTGGGCCATTCTGAAGCCAATGTCCAGGAGCTTCTTCCAGCAATTTGGAGGCCCCAGAGGGAAAAATGCTATGGGTTGAAAGATCTTTCAATGGATCCCATGTGTTCCGTTCTCCCATGGAGGTGCAGGGGCCCAACTACTACGGTCATCCTCTGCTGATTCCCAGGTACATTAGCAGGGAACTGGATTGGAAGTGGAGCAACCAGGACTTGAACCCGTGCCCATATGGGATGCACAGGTGGCGGCTTTACCAGCTACACCACAATGCCTGGCCCAACACATGTATTCCGTTGAAAGATCTTTCAACCCGCAGATTTTTCCCTCTGGTCCCCCCAAATTGCTGACTTTCTCACTTGTGAAAGGCATTGTCCCCCACCCCAAGAGTCTTAACCCATTTTGGCATTATCCCAAGTCCAATGTCCTTTCTAAATGGCATCTAATTCCAATGTGCATGAGATTCTGGGTATGATTGATGCTTTCTGAGGCAAAATTACTCTCCAGCAGTGAAATTAGACAAAATCTAGATGATAAAGCCATGGGGCAGACATTCCCACTTGATAAGGGAGAAAGAAGAAAGGGGGGATGGGGCCCCAGCAACATTAGATTCCATTCAATTTAATCTGATCTCATCTAGTTCCATTAGATCCTGGGCTCCAGAATCACCTTCTCTGGCTGGTTCTCTATTCTCTGGGCCCACAGGAGCAATCTTGTCACCATGAGGCCCTGGGCAGCAGCTCAGCCTCCTTGGCTCTGAGTGGTGGCCTTGCCTCTGGGGTCTGGGTGGGGGGCTGCTTGGCCTGCTGAAATTGAAGAGCATGTCCACCCTCTTAATCCTAGGAGAGAACAGTCTTGCACCCCTGGTCTGAATACTCTGTGTCTCTGGTGGCCATGGCAATTGTTATGATCCCTAAATCACCATCATTGTCATTGTTCCTGTTGTAGACAACTCTATTGTCCATCCTGTAGAATCTTTGAAGTCCAAGTCTTTGTTTCATTCATCCTGTCTCTGTCCCCTTTAGTTCAAACTAGCAGTGTCTCTGCTGACATAAGCCCATCTCTGTTCCTGGCTTCTGCCAAGATGGCTGATTAAAATCATGGGTAGGGAGTAGTGGCCTAGTGGTTAAGATGCCCGTCTCCACATCAGAGTACTTGGGTTTGATTCCTGGCCCTGGTTCCTGGCTCTAGCTTCCTACCAATGCAGATCCTGAGAGGCAGCAGTGATGGCACGAGTAATTGAGTTCCTTAAATCCATGTGCCAGACCTGGATTGAGTTCATGGCTCTTGACTTTGGGCTTGGACTAGCCCCACTCTTTGTGGACACTTGAGGAAGGTGAGTGAACCACTGATGCCACCCTCCCCCATTTCAAATATAAAAATTTGAAAGCTTCTTTGTGTCGCTCCCCCTCTTCATGGAGGAACGACACAGGACCCTGCGCTGTTCTTTCGTCTGCTCGGCCCTCCCCGGGTTTGCTGCTGGTTCTTCCCGGGTTGGCTACTATCCCTTCCACCTCCGTGGAAGGGCAGTTCCCCCTGGCCACATTCCCCACTTCCGCAGGGGAGCGGCACACCGCCGGCCGGCTCTCTGGGGGCTGCACAGGTGTTCCCCTTAGATGTTCCCCTTAGATGTTCCCGGTGCATGCCGTCTCTCTCCTCCTTTATAGTCCTCCTCCGCCAATCCCAACTCGGCTGCCCACACGCCGAGTACGCTGCTCTCCTCCAATCAGGAGCAAGTCCTACAGTTTATTGGTTGAACTGGAGGCAGCTGTGCGGAAGCTGTTTACTTCTCTCCCAGTGCCATATTGTGGGAGAGCAGATGCATAGAATAAGTCCTAATTCCAGTAACTCAGTCTAGTCCGGTTTGCTCCCCACACTTTGAAATCATGGTACTTTTCTATATGGAGTGACTGTCTACTACACCTTGGTGTTCATCCCAGATCACACATCCTCATTTTATAATATGAATAGGCTCGGATTCTTCATATTCTGGTTCCTTTTTTGCTTAATGCTGCCTTCCATGTATCTCTCACTTCTTATATTTTACTATGAAACATAAGGAGGAGACAGGATGCAATTTCTTAAATTCATCGAAGCTAAATATACAATGTCATTGCTTGCAATCCTTACTTTCCACAAACACTGATAATAGAACACAATTCAGCCACAATCTTTGTCTCTTTGTTACAAGGACCACCTTCATGTGGTTTCTGAAATCCTATCTCTCATTTCCATTTGAGATTTTTACCAGCATATCCTTTAATTTTCCTATTTCTGCCATAATCAGTCCATGATGATGTATGCATTCAAGATGATAGGAGATTTTTTAAAATTCTGTTTCTTTCTCAGATTTCATTAAAGTCATCTTTAATTTTGATGTTTCAAGAAACATCTCCATCAGTGCAAACTAGGCTTTTTCTACCGTGACCCTCAAAACTCTTCCACCTACTATGTACCACCTAATTCCAAAATCACTTCCATATTGTTCAGTATTTGTTACAGCAGGATGCCACTGTCAGTTAGAAAAATGTATATTGTTCAGGAATCTTGGAGAAACAGAACCAATCAGCAAAGAGGTTTATTGTAAGGGACAGGCTCATATGATTACAGAGTTTGGCAAGTTCAGTGTCAATGTCCAGGAAGAAGCTGTTGCAGAATCAGGAAGATCTTATGTCCAGTTTGAAGGTCATCAGCCAGGACAATTCTCTCTTGCTTTGTGGAAGGTCACATTTCACACTGTTTAGGCCTTTGACAGTTTGGATGAGACTCACCCAAATCATAGAAAGTGATCTTGTTAATTCACCTTATCAACTTCAGTGTTAAACTTCTGCAAAGACACCCTTACAGAAATACCCAGAATGATGATTGACCAAATGTCTGGAAACAGTGCAGTCCAGTAAAGTGGACATATAAAATGAATCACCAAAATGATTTCTTAGTGGGGGCAGGGATTGAGCCACAGCAGGTGAAGCTGTCATATGCAACACTGGCATCCCAAATTAGTGCCATTTTGAGTCCTGCTTGCTCCATTGCCATCCAGCTCCCTGTTGGTGCACCCAGGCAAGCAGCAGAAAATGGCACAAGTACTTTGGTCCCTCCCATTCAGGTGGGAGACCCAGATGGAGTTCTTGTTTCTTGTCTTCGTCCTGGGCTAGCCATAGCCATTGCAGCCATCTGAGGGAGTGAATCAGCAAATGGAAAATATTTCCCTCTCTCCCTTTCTTACTGAAACTCTGCCTTTCAAAGAAATACATAAATCTCTAAAAATGATATCATGGAGCTGGCGCTGTGGCTCAGCAGGTTAAAGCCCTGGCCTGAAGTGCTGGCATTCCATATGGGTGCTGGTTCTAGTCCTGGCTGCTCCTCTTCAGATCCAGCTCTCTGCTATGGACTAGGAATGCAGTGGAAGATGGCCCAAGTCCTGGGGCCCCTGCACCCATGTGAGAGGCAAGATCCTAGTTTCTGACTTTGGATCAGCTTAACTCCGGCCATTGTAGCCATTTGTGAAGTGAACCAGCATATGGAAGACTTCTCTCTCTCTCTCTCTGTCTCTGTCTCTGCCTATCTCTATAATTCTTTCAAATAAATAAAAATAAATCTTTAAAAAATATATAATATTCTTTTGTAACTATTTAGAGAAAAATAGTGTTTTGTATACACTATGGTTAGGAATTATATTGATATTGTTTTTATTATGGAAATAAACTTAAATTATCCATACTATGTTATCTTTTTGAATACTTTTGGGTTTATTTTGTCACACAGATTTCATATAAGAAAAATTTAGGATGCATTTTCCCTTTTTCTTTTTCCTCCTCTTTAATTTCCTTCTTTTGTTCTTTCTACAAGAGTTTACATTAACATTGGCATTATCTGTGTTTGAAAATTTTCATGTTTTTATTAGAAAAGCAACCTTGAATGTTGGTTTTGTTTTTGGAACATTTTTAACTTTTGATTCAGTTTATTTAATCATTAGTCAATTATCTAGGTTTCTCATTTAGCTTTAAGTCAGTTTTGCTGTATTTTCTGTAATTTTTTTCTAAATTTTCAAATGTATTACTGAACCTTTATTTGTAACATTTTCTTAACTTTTTAAACATGGATTTATTTTTATTTATGCTTATTTAAAATTTTCTTAAAGACTTATTTACCTACTTGAGAGGCAGACTGGCTGAGAGAGCTTCCATCTGCTGATTCACTCCCCAAATGCCAGACACAGCTGGGACTGGGCCAGGCTGAACCCAGGAGCTTGGATCTCCATTAGACTGTCCTGTGTGGCTTGCAGAGATCCAAGGATTTGGGCCACCATCTGCTGCCTCCAAGACCCATTAGTAGGGAGCTGAATACAAGCACAAGCTAACCTGTACTGGAACCAGCCCTCTAAAATGGGATGAGTGGCCCTACGGGCTGCTTAACTCACCGCATCACAGTATCCACTCCCATATTTTTACTTGTGTTCTCTGTTTTAACATTCTTTAAATTACACATTTTGCTTTTTGTTAATTATATTTTTACTTTTATCCTTGTTTTCAGTATAATCTTTGTTTTGTAATTTATTAGCTTTATTTCTTTGCTACTTCTTTCCTTCTGTTTTCTTTGTTTACCCTGAAGTTGCATTTTCAAAAATCTTGGGATGAAGAGTTTTGCCCAATTATTTTTAGTTTTTTTTCCTAGTATAAAATTTTAGAGTTGTAAATCTCTCTTCCATTACTTTTTATCATATTCCATACATTTATTATAATATATTTAGTTCAGCTGCTCTAAGTTAGTCTTTGTTTTTTAAGATTTACAATTTACTTATTTAGTTGAAAAGCAGTTACAGAGAGAGAGGGAGAGAGAGAGATCTTCCATCCACTGGTTCATGCTCCAGATGGCCACAAGGGCCCAGGCTGGGCTCCTCTGAAGCCAGGAGCCAGAAGCTTCCTCCAGGTTTCTCACATGGGTGCAGGGGTCCATGTTCTTTTGCCATCCTCTACTCCTATCCCGGGCACATGAGCAGGGAGCTGGACTGGAACTGCTAGAACTGCTGCCCATATGGGATGAAGGTGTTGCAGACTATATCCTCAATGCCACAACTCTGGCCCCCTAAACTAGTCTTTCACTAATTTCATATTTGACTATCAGATATTTGTATGGCTAATAAGAGAGTGGTTCATTAATGTTTTCCTGTCATTACAATCACTTATTTATTTGTTAAATTTTTGTTTGCTCATTTTTATTTTTCTTAAAGGCAGGGTGACAGAGAGAGCGCTCATCTGCTGATTCCTTCTGGGGCTGGGCCAGGCCAAAGCCAGGATCCAGGAACTATATCCAGGTCTCCTACGTGGGTGGCAGGGGCTCAAGTACATGAGACATCAGCTGCTGCCTCCCAAGATGTACATTACCAGGAAACGGAGACTGGAAGTGGAGGCACAGCTGGATTCTCGGTACTCTGTTATGGAAAATGGGCATCACAATGTCTGCTCCCCTGCTTTTATTTTAATACTAAGTTTTGATCTGCCTATGCGGTCAGGGCAAAGGGAACTATGTTACATGACTTAAGCCTGCTTTTATCAGAGCTTCATATCTGAGTATTGGGCGTGTACTAATCTATCAATGGATTGCTGTTTTTCCTATCTTAAAGCTATCTTGAGATTCCTGAAAGAAGGATGATCAACATGATTGAATACACAGTGCTACCAAGTCCTAGATCATCACAAAAATAAAGTAATACCAGATATTATTCCAGATGCTAACTATTTTCAAGAGAAGAAAAATAAAGGAAGCTGTACTACTCAACTTTTGTCTTCTGCACTGGAAAGTGTTATTAAAATTTCAAAATTTGGAAATAAAGCAGGAGAGTGAGTGTGTATCTTTCAGTATCACCAGTTAACACGTGCCACAGAAAGATTATATGTTTGTCTGGCAGAATGCACCCATGCTTGACTTTAATTACTGTTTTATTGGAACCCATACAGTCTGAAGTTATTTCGTAACTTCAAGTTCTGCCTGTTAGAGAAGATAACCATGAAGGTTCCAGCTTACTGCCTTACAAGACATTAACCAGCCTTGCATCTATCCCAGCCAAATTTTTCTAACATTATTTCTTTAAATTGCCTGAAGTATTCAGGTCTTATCAAAACCAGTTTTAACATTGTAAAACTTCCCTTACTTATAAATGAACTGAACAAAGAGGGGGAGGGGGAGGAAGAAAAGCAGAGAATGTCATGTTCTTAAAATTGTATCTACAAATCACACTGAGTTGGTTAAAATTGAATTAAAGAATAAAATAAACATGTTTAAATATTTGGTGTGCTTTAATACAGAATATATTTTATATTTCTGGAAACATACTGTCAAGGATAAACTTATACCCAAGATTTAGTCAGTGATGAAAACCATAGGTGACAAAAATTTGGGGAAAAAAAGTCCCAAAAATATCTTTCCCACATCATCACATAAGCATTAAAAAACTATGAATTGAAATTAGATAGCCTGATAGATACAAATTAAGAAAATGGAAATTAAAAGTGGCGTTTAGAAGAATGTTGGGTGCACCTGTGGTAAAACAAGTGCTCAGCTGCCCTGTGAAAGAAAAGCTGCACAACTATGCAGACACCTATGCAGCAAAGCACGTTTTCATAAAACTTAAACACAAACAGGCTGTCTTTTCCGGATGTAGGATGCCAATGTCCTTTTAAACCTTTCTTGCTGTTAATTTCCTGAATTAAGACCTCAAAGTTAGGGTCATAAAATTCTGTCACATAGATGAAAGTCAGTACGTGGAGCAGAGGTTACAAGAGTATCATGTTGTTACATATTACTATGAAATGTATTTCTGCTCTTAATGATGAAAACCAGAGATTACATTAGTGGCTTTTCTTTCATAGCTCCCGTCCGTCAGTGTATGATCATTCAGGGTTTTCGTCTTCACACGACAAAAGTAGCTATATGGGAAAGATCTTTGGTTTTAGTGTAAAATTTAATATAAAATACTATTTTAACTTAAAAGTATTTTTGAATGAGTTGCCCAAAATAAATGGATTGGATAACTTGCAGACCCTCTGTGCGATCTGGTAAATATAACAGTTAATTTTGGGGAAAGAGGTTTGGTGCAGAGACCATGATGTAGTTGGGATGCCCACATCCAACATCAGTGGCTCCAGTCCTTGCTCCTCTGTTTCTGTTTCTGTTCCCAGCTCCCTGCTAATGTGCACCCTGGAAGACAGCAGGTGGATGGCTCAAGCACTTGGGTCCCTCTGCTGACATGGAAGACCCACACTCAATTCCTGGTTCTGGCTTTGGCCTGGCCCAGCCCTTGTTGTGGGCATCTAGGGAGTAGGCCAACAGAATGAAGATCTCTCTCTTCCTCTTTGACTCTCTCTTTCCCTCTCTGCCTTTAAAATAAATGAAAATGAAAAATAAATAAAGATTTTAAAGTCAATCCTGTGATTAATATCTGATTTTTTAAACTTTCAAGTCCTGGGCTGGAACTGACTTTACAGGAATTCATCATTTCATCACTTGGATTATCATTGACATATTTAAAACATTTTCAAGTAAGATGCGAAATTCAAGGAAGTTACATTAGTAAGTAGTGTGATCATTTCAAAGCAAGGGAAAGATAAGCAGTCAAATAGAGAATAGATATTATGGATAGATGTAGTTTAAAAGGCACTAGTAGATATTTAGAGATGCAGTTATTTTCAGTGCCCACTACTGTTTTTATAAATAAAGTTGTACTGGAATCCAGCAGAGTCCATTAGTTCACATATTGTTTACAGCTGACTTCATGCTGCGGTGTCAGAACACGGCAGGAATAGAGATGATAGTTTTATTATGTTATATACTGTATCATATTGTCACTTAATGGAGGCACAAGTTCCCCCCATCTTTCAAAATCTCACTGTAGGTCTGCCACCCACTAGTTTCCTATGTTTTTAAAAGATTTATTTATTTAATTTGAAAGGAAGAGTTAAAGAGAAGGAGAGAGAGAGAGGATGAGAGAGAGAGAGAATCTTCCATCTGCTGGTTCACTCCCCAAATGTTCACAGTAGCTGGGGCTGGGCCTGGACGAACAAGGTGCCTGGGCTCCTGATCTCAGCTGGGCTAGAGTTCTTTCTTCTCACACTAGATGAAATGCTTCTTTGACTCTCTCCACACCTCACAGCCTACTGAGGTATACTGAGGTATTCTGAGGCAGGAGTGCTCTTTGGTAACCTGGATGTAGTAAATCCTAATATCTGTGATTAATCTTGGGTGGACCACAATAACTTAGGCACATGACCAATCTTGGTATATATGAACTATATTAGGTGGTAGGGGACTTATGTAGAAAGAATAATTGTAATTGTGTATTTGTTTTATTCCTTGTGAATCTACAGTGTCTTGCATCCTCAATTTTAACTGGGAATAAAAATAATTTACTCACCACATCAATGTTTGCATTCTCAGTTCTTGATGTCGTAGACAAAATTGGAGATATTATTGGTTGAACTTGTAGTAATCTATAGTTATGCTGGCAAATATCTTTACTATGAAATGTCATCTTGCATTGGGGTCACTCTGTCCTTCACCTGTCATCATTGAAATGGTCCTCATGGGTATCCAGACAATAAAAAATCCAGCTCCAAAATCCCACCTTAAATAAATTGTTGTACCTGGATTTCACAGTAGCAGGTGCTGAGACAAATTTGCTGCATGGTATTGAGGATTAACACCTGCACAAAGAAGTGGAAGTAGTCAGGACTAAGTGAGGAACAAGGTGAACAGGCATGTGATCTGAGAAAGGATTGCTCAACCCAGTGGAGAGCTGTTGAACAAGTATTGCCCATCGGATCATTCCTTGTTAAGACAAAATGGGACTCTGTAACTTTGACTTTGCCCAGATGCAACATTCAGGCTTCCCTGGGAAGACTGCAGTATCATTTAGTTCTCTTTAGTTGAGTCAGATTCTGAAGAAACTGTTCACTGCCTGTACTCCCCACAACTGTCAATGTGTCATCCCTTGAGGAGGGATTGGGGCCACCTCTGTATCCGCCCAGGTGGTCATGTATGTTCCAATGCTGTCTGAACATCACTCACCTGAAGAGTGGTTCCAACCGTTTCTAAAGAGGAGAGAGCCCACTGAAGCAACTGCATCCATTTCCAGGCACATATTTACTGGAATGCTTATCAAATATATTGTATTATATGAGTAAAGAGTGAAAGATAAATACATTCACACAGATTTGTTAACTACTTACTTATCAATTTTCAAATTTTCATTCACTATCAAAAAATAAATGTGTCCATTAAATAATGCCTGGAGTGCATATAAATATACAAATACACACACAACACACACATTTATTTATTCAGGGAATAGGACATCCATTTTCGGGAGTGGACATGTGCCTGAGTACTTCTTCTCTGTAGCTCATCTATGTTACCTCAGCCAAAACTAAGAAAACAGGAAAGGCCTCATCTAACATATTTATGCATAAAGATGAACTATTTCCAGCCATGGAGATGTATCAGGATCCTCACACTGATCATCTCTCGAAGAAGAAAGGTAAAGTTAGAGGTAGAAAATGCTTGGATTTCACAAAGAGAAACTGGACAAAGAAGAACTTTAATTACAATATAGATTGCACATGAGTAATTTAAAAGGTCTATACATCTTTCACTTTGTTTTTTTTTAAAGATTTATTTTATTCATTTGAAAGACAGAGTTACAGAGAGAGGTAGAGACAGAGAGAGGTCTTCCATCTGCTGGTTCACTCCCCAGATAGCCACAATGGCTGGAGCTGAGCTGATCCGAAGCCAGGAACCAAGAATTTCTTCCGGGTCTCCCACACGGGTGCAGGGGCTCAGGGACTTGGGACATCTTCCACTGATGATGTGTAGGCCATAGCAGAGAGCTGGATTGAAAATGGAGCAGCCGGGACTAGAACCAGTGCCTATAAGGGATGCTGATGCTTCAGGCCAGGGCGTTAACTCGCTGTGCCACAGTGCCGGCCCCTGCATCTTTCACTTTGAAGACATCACGAGATGATAAATGTACAATACCACTACCTAAGTCATGATTTGTCCTATTATCTGATACCACAACATCCATGCAAATGTAGTCCCACAAAGACCTCTGTGTTTTGGATGAGGAAACTACATTCCCAGATTTGCTCATATTTCCACTGCTAGTAATTCACATTCCAAATCCAGGTACACTGGAGTACAGAGTTCAAGCATTTTAAGTAGCATTTCCAGTATTTAGGTATGATCAGCCAGAAGCAGAAATTAAGGGGCCTCATTGTGGTTTTGATTTGCATTTCCCTGATTGCTAGTGATCTTGAACATTTTTTCATGTGCCTGTTGGCCATTTGGATTTCCTCTTTTGAAAAATGTCTGTTGAGGTCCTTGGCCCATCTCTTAAGTGGGTTGTTTGTTTTGATCTTGTGGAGTTTCTTGATTTCTTTGTAGATTCTGGTTATCAACCCTTTATCAGTTGCATAGTTTGCAAATATATTTTCCCATTCTGTCAGTTGTCTCTTCACTTTCCTGACTATTTCTTTTGCAGTACAGAAACTTCTCAATTTGATGCAATCCCAAACGTTAATTCTGGCTTTGACTGCCTGTGCTTCTGGGGTGTTTTCCAAGAAGTCATTGCCGGTACCTATATTTTGCAGGGTTTTTCCAATGCTCTCTGATAATTTGATGGTGTCAGGTCATAGATTTAAGTCTTTAATCCATGTTGAGTGAATTTTTGTGTAAGGTGAAAGGTAGGGGTCTTGCTTCATGATTCTGCACATGGAAATCCAATTTTCCCAGCACCATTTATTGAATAGACTGCCCTTACTCCAGGGATTGGTTTTGGATCCTTGATCAAATATGAGTTGGCTGTAGATGTTTGGATTGATTTCTGGTGTTTCAATTCTGTTCCATTGGTCTATCCATCTGTTTCTGTACCAGTACCATGCTATTTTGATTACAACTGCCCTGTAGTATGTCCTGAAATCTGGTATTGTGATGCCTCCAGCTTTGTTTTTGTTGTACAAGATTGCTTTAGCTATTCGAGGTCTCCTGTGTCTCCATATGAATTTCAGCACCATTTTTTCCAAATTTGAGAAGAAGGTCTTCGGTATTTTGATTGGTATCGCATTGAATCTATAAATTGCTTTTGGGAGAATGGACATTTTGTTGATGTTGATTCTTCCAATCCATGAGCATGGAAGATTTTTCCATTTTTTGTTATCCTCTTCTATTTCTTTCTTTAAGGTTTTGTAATTTTCATCGTAGAGATCCTTAACGTCCTTTGTTAAATTTATTCCAAGGTATTTGATTGTTTTTGTAGCTACTGTGAATGGGATTGATCTTAGAAGTTCTTCCTCAGCCATGGCATTGCCTGTGTATACAAAGGCTGTTGATTTTTGTGCATTGATTTTACACCCTGCTACTTTGCCAAAATCTTCTATGAGTTCCAATAATCTCTTAGTAGAGTTCTTTGGGTCCCCTAAATAAAGAATCATATCATCTGCGAAGAGGGATAGTTTGAGTTTTTCCTTCCCAATTTGTATCCCTTTAATTTCTTTTTCTTGCCTAATAGCTCTGGCTAGAACTTCCAGAACTATATTGAATAGCAGTGGTGAGAGTGGGCATCCCTGTCTGGTACCAGATCTCAGTGGAAATGCATCCAACTTTTCCCCTACTTAATTTGCTTACAAACACTTATAGATCTGGTTTTCCGATTTCTTTAAGCTAACATGTATTAT
Organism: Oryctolagus cuniculus; assembly: GCF_964237555.1. Classification (NCBI taxonomy): domain Eukaryota; kingdom Metazoa; phylum Chordata; class Mammalia; order Lagomorpha; family Leporidae; genus Oryctolagus; species Oryctolagus cuniculus. The sequence continues at coordinate 182,668 of NW_027208290.1, forward strand.
ACCTCTCACATTTTAGCACCCGGGTATTAGTGTGTTTTAAGTGATGCACTAAAAAATTGTTATCCGAGATTGAAATTGATAAACTGAAAAAAAAACTCTGTGGGTGATGCTAAAGCTCAATATTAATCACCCCACAACACAGATGCTATACAATGATTATTATTGACTCTAATTGGTGGTTGACAAAGGAGACATACACACACACAACATACAATAGGCTCTCCTGTTTGAGGTTTCATTTTCTGCAGATTCAGTTATTTGTGGTCAAATGCAGTTAGAAAAAATAGTGGAAAATCCCAGGATCACACAATTAATGAGTTCTAATTTGCACACCATTACATGTAGCATGATGAAATCTTGTACCATTGCAACACCCCCTGGATGTGAATCAACCATTTTCCCAGCATATCCACACTGTGTCCACTGCCTAACTCTTAACCATTTAGTACCCATCTCAGCTATCAGACCAACTATTGTGGTGTCCCTGTATTTCTGACTAACACTCAGCTTATGTAATACTGGCCCCAGATCCTTAAAGGAATGATCCCAGTAATTTGGATACACACAGAGGGTGCCATGGAATGTTTCTTGCAAGTCAAAAGGTGATGATCTTGACTGAGTGAGAAAAAATCATATGCAACGTTGCTAAGATACACAGTAACAATAAATATTCTATCTGTGAAATTAGGAAGAAGGAATCTGTCTTAGCTTTGCTGTTACACCCCTAAGTGTTAGAGCTATGGCTATAGTCATGGTAAATACCTAATTAAGATAGAGAAAGCATTAAATTATAAGGTTCACTATTACCTCTAGTTTCAGGCATCGACTGGGAATCTTGGAATGTATCCTCCGTGGATAAAGGACTACTGTATGTTATTACATAGTATAAGGAAAATCTATATGTATATATGCAGTTGTATGCACATATACATATATGTTCACATATATCAGTGTAAAGAGAAAATCTACTTACATAAGGAACTTGAACAAAAGTGGGAAGATAGAGAACATTATTTAGATTGCTAAAATGGAGTATATATGCCCTAGCTATTCAGTAAGCCAAATCATAGGAAATATTTTAAGCACGTACTCAAAACAGGTGATTAAAAAACTCACATTTTCTGTCATAACGTCTTAATTTGTATCAGAATAAAAAATGAAGAGAATAATAAAACTATAATTGGTGTGTGCCGATTCTCACTTCTACTTAACACACAGCAGTAATCACAAATAATTAACAACCTCTCTGTTCACTTGTTTTTGTGTTTATAAATATTTAGCCATTTATTCTTCATTGCTTCTTTATCAAGAACCAATTTTAGGCTACAAAAAGAGTATTCCTTCAGTAAGCATAAGCAATTCATTAGAGTGGATATTGAATGATCAAAACTATGAAATTGATCAAGTTATAACCTAAACACCTGTCTTATCCAAATTAGCTTAGTGGTTTGGACTAGCAAATAACATTTACTTGGCCAAGATCCCTTAGATTGCATCCCCCCGTTGCTAGACATATAGTAAAAATCTATTTATCATATGGATGGGGTTAGATCACTTATTAACATTTTTACTATTTCTTATTCAAGAGTTTACTCTGGGTTGTAATTGAGCCTGGGAAGAGACTAGGTGAGGAAAAGTTGTATTACTTTAAATTGAACCTACGAAGGACCAAAGCATTTGTGTTTTGACTATTTAGCAGGCTCAACACAGTGAGACAGCCAGTTCATGGCTGCTGCTGCAAACACTGGCACGGATTCTGTGATTCCAGCCAACGAAGCAAAGCCCTGCTGCTGTGCGTTGGTCAGAGGGGTCTCAGAGAGGACCTGGCTTTCCCAGCAACGACCTGTAGAGGTTTCCACACACAACACGGAACTGTAGATTTAATGAGAGCCAGTTGGGGACACTAAGCAATAAGATACAGGGAATCTTTGGAAAACTTCTTCTCCATCCCTGGCCCAGAAAGAACCCTTTTAAGGTCTATCACTTGACGTGATTGCTTGGAAAGTTTTCGAAGAAATTGAGTAGTGGGTATAGAATATTATCAGACACTATTTCTTTAAAATCCCTACTGATCTGATGCAGAGTTACCCACTTGCTTTATTAATTAAAAATACTCTGCCATTTTCTCCATTACCAAATCTTCCCTTTCACTATCCATGTTATTTTATCTCAGAAGTGTGTATTAACCAACTTCTGTATGTTAGTAAATATTCAGGATACAGCAACAAAAATACTCAGAAAACTTACATTCTAGCAACAGAGCAGAAAATAAACAAATGAGTATGTATACTTTTATGTAGTCCTAGTGAAGAGCAATGAATTCTGTGTAGAAATTCTCAAGGACGTGACCATGGACCTTTGGCCTAAATGAATCAAGGGAATGGGACGAATGACTATTAGAAGGGAAAGACAACCAAGAGGAAAGAGCTAAGCAAAGGGCCTGTGGCATCTGTACATTCCACATTTCCACAGGAGCTCCTGCTCCTGATGTCCTTGCTGTAGAAGTGCATATTAGGGGCCAGCGTTGTGGCACAACAGAGTAAGCTGCTGCCTGCAATGCCAGCATCCCATATAGGCTCCCATTCTAGTCCCAGCTGCTCCACTTCTCATCCAGCTCCCTGTTAATGCTCCTGGGAAAACAGGGAGGATGGCCCTTAGACGTGGGCCCCTGTATTCATGTGAAAGATGTGGATGAAGCTCCTGGCTCTTGGCTATAGACTGGCCCAGTCCTGGCCATTGCAGCCATCTGGGGAGTGAACCAACAGATTCAGATTCTCTCTCTCCCACCTTTCCCCCGCTGCCCCCCATAACTCTAGCATTCAAATAAATAAAATAAATCTTTATTAAAAAAAGAAGTGTATAACTAATGCCTAAGGACGGAGAAGAGAAAATATAGGCAAAATGATAGCCCAATTTTTCACAAAGGTCCCATTAATCTTTTTCAGAATGAGCTTCTCACATCTCAAATACAGTCAGCGCATCACTAAATTGCTATGAGCACATATATTTCTGCATAGCTGATTAAGCTATATTCTTCCAAAATATTTTCTTATATGCACATCTCTTTGTGACTGAGAAAAAGATATGATGATCTGTGGTTCTCAAAAAGTAAATGTAGCAAGTTTCTATTAAATCTTTGTTACTCTTACAAGAGGCTGAAAGTATTTGCCATCCGGCACTCCCTGGACACGGATGCCAATGTGGTGTCAGTGGAGCCATGAGTGGTTTATAGGCAGTAGAGAGGGGGCCAATACGCATACCCAGTGTATGTATTTCCTGCTTGACAACAATGATTACATGGTTCCCTGTTCGGATGTTTCTCTCTAGTGAAGTCAGATTTTGTGATTTAATACATATTTATTGTGTGCTTGCTGTATGCCATGCACTATCTCAGACCACGGGGACACAGTGGTGAACGGCACAGGAGAACCTCTGCCTCCGGGAGGGAGCTCTGTGAGCTCCATGTTTTGTTCTTGCGAGTCCACACCAGACAGCAGCTGTGATGGGAATCTATTTTGTAAAGTGATAAAAATGTGCAGATTTATTAAATGTCAATTTTAGGCATAGAGATAGGAATTAAGACAGCCACTATGGATTCAAGAATTCAATTTAAAAGATTTATGCTTTTTCTCTTTCCATATGAATAGCAATATAAAATGCCATTTTTCAATAAAATGGCATACCATTTTAATAAGAGAAAATATTTTTATGGATAGACTCATTCTAAGTTGTAAAACAGTGTTTTCATTGTGATGCTCAGCATATCCTAACAAGCATTAATTTAAGCCTTTTGTTTACAGTTCTATTACTATGCCTACTGAAATATTTTTCATTAGCAAATGTTTCTAATTGGCAATACAGTAACTCTGCATTGCTTTTTCAGAAGTTAAATAAATCTACATTGGTTTGTTTATTTTCTTTCATTATTTTTTCAGGCAGCCTTACAAAAGATTTTATGAGCAGAGATCATTTATGATCAGAGATCAGAGATCCCTGTGAATTCTTGGTAAATCCACTGCAGAATCGAAAAACTAATTTCAACCCTTGTCTCTATTGTTGAGGAACAGTGTTTTTTCTTATTATTATTTGTTGAATTCTTTACTTAGTGGAGAGTTAAAGTTATGATTATAAAATAAACTGAGCGTAGCCGGCGCCGCGGCTCACTAGTGTCGCTCCCCGTCTTCGTGGAGGAGCAACACAGGACCCTGCGCTGTTCTTTCTGTCTGCTCGGCCCTCCCCGGGTTTGCTGCTGGTTCTTCCCGGGTTGGCTACTATCCCTTCCACCTCCGTGGAAGGGCGGTTCCCCCTGGCCACATTCCCCACTTCCGCAGGGGAGCGGCACACCGCCGGCCGGCTCTCTTCGGGGGCTGCACAGGTGTTCCCCTTAGGTGTTCCCCTTAGATGTTCCTGGTGCATGCCGTCTCTCTCCTCCTTTATAGTCCTCCTCCGCCAATCCTAACTCGGCTGCCCACACGCCGAGTACGCTGCTCTCCTCCAATCAGGAGCAAGTCCTACAGTTTATTAGTTGAACTGGAGGCAGCTGTGCGGAAGCTGTTTACTTCTCTCCCAGCGCCATATTGTGGGAGAGCAGATGCATAGAATAAGTCTTAATTCCAGTAACTCAGTCCAGTCCGGTTTGCTCCCCACAGATCCCCCTTTCTTTTTATTTTTGGCGTTGATACGCGCCTGTCTTCGGTGTCCTGCGGCACACACTCTGCTCTACTTGCTAGAGTTGCCACAGGCTCTTACAAGTCCTATCAATCAGGCAAACCGAATCCGGGTCCTCTCTTCGCCATGTTGTGAGGAGGTTTTTAGGCGCTGATGCGTGCCTGTGTTCGGTGCCCTGCAGCGCATGCTCTGCTCTGCCCGCAGGGGCTTACAAGCCCTAACAATCAGGCAAACCGAATCCAAGCCTTCTCATTGCCGTATTGTGGGGGAGACTTATTAGTGTTGGTTCGTGCCTATCTTCGGTGACCTGTGGCGCATAAGCTGCTAGCTGCCCGCAGGTGCTCATCGCCTCACTTGATCAGGCAGACCGAATCCAAGCTTTCTCATTGGCATGTTGAGGGGAGGCCTTTCTATTTCTCTATTTCTCTATCTCCGGGCATTCCTATTTCTCCCATTTTACTTCTATCTTCCAGCATTCCTATTTCTCTCACTTTACTTCTAAACTTCTGTTTCTCTTATCCCTGCGGCTTCCCGCTCTCATTCTTATCCCCGCGGCTTCCCGGCTGCGCCCGCCCCGAGGCTGCTTCTCGGCAGCTTTCCGGCTGAGCCGCTTCAGCCTGCGCCTTTCTCATCTGCGCTGCTTCCCGGCTTTGCGCGGCTTGGCTTCGCGCACTCCGCGGTCTCCACGCCCTTCGCGTCTGCACCACGGCCTCGTGCCAGCCCCGTTCCCTATCTATTCACGCCCCGTGCTCTCTCTGCACGTGGCTGCTTCCGCGAGTAACACAGCGTAGCTTACGTGTCCGCCACTAGCATTCAATCTAAGTTCCCCGGGCTAGCCTGGCGAATTCAACCCAGCATACGTTTCCGCCCCACGATCTGGCTTCCCGTCCTTTGCTCCCCGGGCTAATCAGACGGACCCCAATCTGGCTTACGTTTCAGCTTCTGGTTTCAACTTTTCGCCCCCTATTCCCGGGCTAACTTGAGAATCCCAAAGTGGCTTTCGTGTCCGCCTTGGCCTGCCCCCCGCGGCTTCAATTTCCCTAACATTTTTCTCTACCCGGTATGTTTCCCCAAGCTTTCCTCCAACAATATTCCTCCCTCATTTCTCCTGGCCTCTCCCCACAGTCCGCATCCGAGTTTGTTCTAGCTTTCACTTTCGCTTTCGACCTTAGAGATTTCTCCCAGCTTCCCCCGTAGTCCGTATCCGAGTCTATGCCTAGGCTTTCAATAGCTTCTTCCGGCACCCTTTTCGTCCGGCTTTTCCCTAGGCTGTTTGCTAGTCTCTCTCTCCGGTATTTTCCCAGTTCTTCCCGTTTCTTCCCTCCTAAGTTTCCTATCCGTCCTAGGTTTCCTATCCGAGCTAGGTTTCCTATCCGAGCTAGGTTTCCTATCCGAGTCATGGCACCATTATGTCGCTCCCCCTCTTCGTGGAGGAGCGACAACTAGGCTAATCCTCCGCCTTGCAGCACCAGCACACTGGGTTCTAGTCCCAGTCGGGGCCCCGGATTCTGTCCCGGTTGCCCCTCTTCCAGGTCAGCTCCCTGCTCTGGCCAGGGAGTGCAGTGGAGGATGGCCCAAGTCCTTGGGCCCTGCACCCCATGGGAGACCAGGAGAAGTACCTGGCTCCTGCCTTCAGATCAGCGCGGTGCGCCGGCCGCAGTGCGCCAGCCGTGGCGGCCATTGGAGGGTGAACCAACGGCAAAAGGAAGACCTTTCTCTCTGTCTCTTGTCTCTCTCTCACACTGTCCACTCTGCCTGTCAAAAAAAAAAAAAACTGAGAGTATGTCATTGTAAAAATTAAAAGAAAGAATAAGAAAAGGAGGAGAGAGGATGTGAATGTGGGTGGAAGAGAGGGTGGAGTGGGAAGTATCACTCTCCTAAATCTGTATATATGAAATACATGAAATTTGTTCACCTTATATAAGTAAAATATGAAAGAATAAATAAAAAGAAAAAAGAAACACTAATGTGAGCCAGCTAAACAAGGTAAGCACTGGAGTGAAATTCATGGACATTTTCTCAAAGAGTTAAAAGAACATGTTTTGCATATTCAAAAGGATCATTCTGGGCTACCTTCCTCTTGACTTTATCAAATTTTGATATTAAGAAATGTTATTTCAGCATTTGTTTTAGAGTTGGCTGTTCTCCAAGAAATTGCTTCTCTATTTGTTATTTATTCAACTGATGTTTAAAAGGTACATACTCTGTTTGGGGCACCAGGACTATAAATGAACAAACAGATTATATATGGTTTTTATCAAACTTCCTCTGCTGAGACAGATTCATGAACAAATAATTACACTGATAAAGGCAGGTACTACTATAGTCATATACTTTTGTGAATCAAATGCATTTTTATTGGGTTAGATTATGATGCAAGTCCTATGGCCAGAAACATTTTTTAAAACATAAATGATGTTCTCAAGGAATAAAAGAAACAAGCAGTTGAAATATCTCAAGAGCACAATATGGAGGCATACTCTCAGTGTACCTTAACAAGAGAGGAGGGCACGGTGTACCGTCCAGTTCTCAGAGGATGCCATTTCCAAGTCGAGTCATCCAGGGCGGAAAGCTTACCAGGTGAAAAAGCAGAAGGAAAGCAATTGCAGCAGATGGAGCCCTCCACATAATAGCACAAAAGGCAGAGGCTTGGGTCGTTCTGGAAGCTACAGGTTCATCTGCATGGCTGCAGAAAGGGAGTGATTTTTAGCCAGTGAGCCTTTTACTCTAAAATAGTTTTTGAGGGAGCTGAACTGAACAGAGGGAGAGAAGGGAAGCAGTTGTGGTGATCCAGGAAAGAGATAATGATGTCCTGACTTATTACAGATGTACCGGTACATCGAGAAAAACAAGTTAGGAGGTAATATAGACAAAGAGTTCCTCATACTTGGTTAGTAGTAGGTAAGAAACAGAGATTATCAGGAAAAGTTCTTAGTTTTCAGGAGCTGTTCCTGGAAAAACTGGGAGCACAAAGGTATAATTTCTTGAGTTATAAAATCTTCAAAGTGCATGCATTTTGGATATTTGATATATTTTAATAGGGAGACTGGAGATAAGCAAACATTAAGAGGAAGCAGGAAAGAAGGAAAATATGGCTAACCACACTGAATACAACAGAACAAACAGCTGAGTGGTAAGAAGCTAGAAATTAGGCATTGCATTTCCCAATTAGGACTTTTTTTTTGGGTGAATTGTGAAAAGGAAGTTCAATGGAGTAGTGAAGAAAAATGTAAGACTGTACTACAACTTCAAAATGTATACTGTCTTTTTGAAGCATAGTGGGTTTTATGGAAATCAGGAAGTGAATTCTCTACATATTACATTTTTATTTAAATATAAAATTTGACATATGTTAATCTTAAAAAACTGTGGCAGAAATTCAGTGTAAAGATGGGGAAAGGCTGTGAAGCTAGGGGAAATGGTTCAAAGCATAATCAGAGTAGGAAGGGGGGATTCAACTCTGCCTGAACAAGTTGATGAGTGCTTCAACTATCTAATCCATGTATCACCTTTAAAACTATTTAGTAACTTGGGGCTGGTGCCGTGGCTCACTTGGTTAATCCTCCACCTGTGGCACCAGCATCCCATATGGGTGCCGGGTTCTAGTCCCGGTTGCTCCTCTTCCAGTCCAGCTCTCTGCTGTGGCCCGGGAAGGCAGTGGAGGATGGCCCAAGTGCTTGGGCCCTGCACCCCATGGGAGACCAGGAGAAGCACCTGGCCCCTGGCTTTGGATCGGCGCTGTGGCGGCCATTTGGGGAGTGAACCAACAGAAGGAAGACCTTTCTCTCTGTCTCTCTCTCTCTGTCTATAACTCTACCTGTCCAAAAAAATTTTTTAAAAATATTTAGTAACTTGCGACATAGTCAGCTTTGTTTGCCTTCTTTTGCTTTTCCTGTTAAAATGTGAGGTATTACCAGGGCAGGATCTCTCTTGTGTTGTCCTTTGCATCGTGTGTCTAATCCTGCCGCGTCTGGCCCAAGTATATCCACTTGTGACACAATGAAAGACTGGAAGACCCAGATAGGACATCAAGCTTCCCAGCTTGCAAGTTGAACCCAATAAATTCTACTTTCTACTGAAAGATCCAAGTGCTAACAGCACACGAGTTTTCTATCCTCTCAACTCAATCCTGGTAATTGGCTAATGACAAACAATGAGTGAATACTAACTTAAAGAAGGAGAAAGAAGAGGGCGGATTTCGTGTGCTTACTGAAGGGGTAGAATGTGGGCAGGGTTTTAGAGTTTTGTCTGATTCAGCATCCTCCTAAGAATGCATCCTGAGCTACTCTCATCCCACTCATTAAACTGCTCCTCAAGTAAACGCCTACTTTATGCACTTAAAAGGAAATGTTCCTCTAAAGCAGTTTCTCTCTCAGGTTTTTTGGACTGGTATCTTCATTAGATGGAATTCATGTCAGTCTTCATTAAGTGGTAATTAGTGTTGGATGATAAAGGTATCATGAGCAAGATGGGGCAACACAAAAGAGATTTCATTGTCTTAAAACTTTCAAAGTGTCTGTAATGGCATTAAAACACATTTGCATCTTCTTTGGTCATCTACAATCAACAGAAGGAAATCAATCATCTTCACTTGAATATGAGATGGTCTTAGAAATAATTATAACCAATAGCATGAGGTGGAAGTGATGCTCCATGACTTTTCCTAAGTCATAAAAGGTTATTCTGTTCCCACTGACTTTCTCTTTACTATTGAGATGGCCCATGAAATGTAGTCATCACATTCCACAAGCACAAACCAGTCACATGTTCGTGTCTAGCAACGCCTTAGCTGAGATTTCGGCTGATGAACTGAGGAGCTACAAGAAAGATGACCCATGATGGAAGAGCTGATTCTGGTCCCCAGCCTCTGTCCAGCCCCAGCTAATGCCGAGCAGCTGTCTCTATTAAAGCTTTGTTGCCCTGCAAGTTCACAAGCAAAATAAATGTCATTGTTTAAGCATGGAATTTTGGAGACATTTGTTAATGAACAATAGATATTTGCCTTCCGTTAGCTAATGATATAATAAGATTTGCAAGAGAATATTCTGGGGTGGGTGTTTGGTGCAGTGGTTAAAACACAGCTTAGGGCATCTGCAGTGTGTATCTGAGAGTCTGGTTCAAGTCCTTCCTTCTCTGTTTCTGATCCAGCTTCCTGCTAATGTGCACCATGGAAATCATAAAGCAATGGCTCAAGTTCTTGGGTCACTCCCACCCACATTGGAGATCTGGAGTGAATTCTGGGCTCCTGAACTAAACCTGTCCCAATCCTGGCTGTTGCGGGAATTTCAGGAGTAAACAATCTCTTTTGGTCAGTCTTCTGATCTGTTTCTCTCTCTCTTTCTCTCTCTCTCTCTGCCTTTCAAAACACATAATTTATTTTGCTAAGAGGAGTAAGTTATACATTACTTTGTAAAGCTATTTTCTTATCCATTCTTTTTCTGTAAGCATCACACAGTAGTAGCATACTGTAGGGCAAAGTGAAGGAACAAAGCCTTTTCTTTATTCTGAAATTTTTGAATTAGTAATGTTTTAATAACTTTGTTGTGTGTTATATGGGGTTTTTAACTTAATATGTCTACTATTTTCTTCCATGAGTTTCAAGAATTATAACACTAAAATGTTGCATTCATTCAACAGCCCAGTTACTTCCATTGCATTGAATAAACACACACATACACACATTGTTTTTTCACTTTCTCTTTTGTTAAGTGAGACTTGGGTAGAGAGTATAAGTTATCCCAATGTGATGTTTGGATTTATTCAGAGAATTTTATGGACAAAATAATCCAAGAATATCAGGCACTGTATTTTATTTTATTTATTTATTTTTAGGATATCCAGGGCTTTATTTTGTAATGCAGAGGCCACACCATGGCCCCAACTCCACTTCCCACCTTGCACTTCTTAAATGTTTATCACTCTAGGAGACCCAGCAATCCCCTTCATGATCTTTTGAAGATCATTGAACTGGAAAATTACACCCTTATTTCTCTTAAACAGATCAATAGCATTACTTACAGAATTCATTTTACATAGATAGCAAAAGTTATACTAAAATTTTCACTAAACTAATTTTATATTTTCCTTGCTTCAGTTTCATTGCTAAACATCCTCACAATGCCTTCTGGTTCTCATTTTCTTGCTGCTCACAATGTCCTTATCTTTCTCTGGATCTTCTGCCTGTCTCGTGATCCCTCCTGTTACTCTCGGCTCAGATTTACGCTCCACAGAATCTGCACCAGACTTGAGATTGGTCTTTCTGGATCTCAGACTCATCACCTCTGTATTTCCAGTTACTCCTTTCTGATTCTTCATAGAGACTTCTACACTTCTCCCCTCCACTTTCACTTCTGTTGTGTTATGCATGGGGGACGCATTCTCTCCTCCAGATCTCAAGCACATTCTATTTTTACTGACTTTGCCCCTGGATGTAAGTTTCTTGGCTTCATCATCTGGTCTTTGTAGCTCCTGGCTTTCAGAGACCTCATTTTTCTTTATTTTAATAATTTCTTCTGGTATTAGAAATGCAGGTCTTTACCCTTCTTCCACATTCGTTTTATTTTGGCATCTGCAATGCAAGGACATTCCCTTATTGGGAGCGATCGAGTCTTCTTCATGTTCCTTTTTTGTAGCTTTCATTTTTTCGCTGTTCAATAGGCACTGTATTTTAAACCAACAAATAGTAAATATCTCCATGAAAATATTGGATTCTGCCAAAGCCAACTTTTTTTCACCTATGTAAAAGAACATAATACAGTCTTTTAATATCATGTGAGTCTTATTCTGCATTGGTTATCAGCAACTTTCCACCCTCACACATACATTCTTCCATGAAATTATATACATTTAAGATGTTATTCTGCCTTTGCTCTTAAAAAGTATTTTTCTTTTGAATACGGAATGCCCACAGCACAAGGCCATTTTCCAATCTCGATTTCCATTTCATGAAGTCACAGTGATAACAATAAGATTATACTTCCTGTCCTGTTTTAGAGCCTCAATTTAAGTTTACTTATTTCCCATCCTCTGTGTGGTAGCTTAGAGATGTTGAATCCATAAATATACTGAAATGATAGAACCTTAAGCCATGGTTCTGAAATCCAATTTCAACTCACAGATGGTGTTTTCCAACACAGACAGCTCCTTATAAATTTTATTTTCTTGTCTATAGACTCCAAGCTCTAGGATAGTCTTTTATGAAGTTGAAAACATATACAACAAGAGTTCATTAGACCTATTGGTCTATCCTATGTTTAAGACTAAGATTACTGAAAGATCATACTATTCATTGTTTTTATTTTTTCCAGGCATTAAAGATTCACTTTCTTAACTTTAGTAAAATGTTGTAGCCTGTATCTGTGCAAGTTATATAATGCTAACTAAGAAAGAATACTACTTAAGACAAAATAATTTTATATTAATAAAATGGAATCCTTTTATGTTACTATTATTTATAGGGCACCCATGATTGAAAGAGGAAAATGACTTATCATGATGGAACAAAGAATTAATTTTGTTAAAATCTAGGCAGTATATTTTATGAGAAGTCAAAAGATAATTAGCTAAATGGATTGATGAAAGGACAAATATAATTATAGTAATATTACATGCGTAATATTCCAAAATCGCATTCCTACCTTTATCTTTCTATCAGCTCTTAAAACATCTGAAATATTTTGCAGAAGCTATTGTAACCTTAAGAAAATTATTTTATTAGTTGGAGAAATATATGTTGAATATCTCTTGTAACAATTTTTTTCCATAGGAAATAAAGAATAAATAGGAAAATTCCCTGACATCCTTAAAATACATTCCAGTAAAGGATATAGAGAAAAATGTATAATTGAGTTAAGAATGTAATTTCAGGTAACATTAAATTCTGAGAGATAAACACACACACACACACACACAGAGACAGAGACAGAGACAGAGAGACAGAGAGACAGAGAGAGAGTTAGTGAACGAGTAACCAGGACTTAGGTTTGCAGTTGTGCATCATGGGGGAAGGCAGCAGCCACAACCCATCCAGACAATTCATAAAGCCTATGGCAAAAAGTGATAGCTGAACACACATTTAAATCATGTGTAAAACTAAGCTTTGCAACAAAAACATTGCCCTTTAAGCAAAGAGAGAAGTTATTGATGTAATAAAATGGTCTTGAGTACAGATGAAGCCAAAAAAACAGCCATCAGATTGGCAGCAAACATGGAAGCTGGGAAAATATCTGGAACACAGCATGGCATTAAGCACAGGGCCTGGAGCCAGCTAGTCCCAGCTCCACTATTGTGTAAGGCTGAGCAACCAGTTTAACCCTTCCGAGTGCTGCTGTTCAGTCTGTCCTTTGGAATCAATGGTCCGCCTGCCTCCCTGGGTCATCATGGCGAGGGTGAGGAATGCATCTAAGAGCCTCCAAGGACAGAAGGTGCAAGAATGCTCTGTTCTGCATCAGTGATGGATGAAGTCATAGAGTTAGGCAAAGACCAGATTATGCAGTTCCTTGTGGGCAATGATAAAAAGTTTGTATTTTTATTCCGGATGTAATAGCATTAGCAATTCCAAGCATGTGACGAATGTGATTTGATTTACATTTTGAAAAGATCGCTTCTCTGTGTGTGTGTGCTGAATAGAGAAGACAATTTGAGGTGTGGGGTTGGAACAAGAAGCAAAAACACTATTTCAATAATCAAACTAGAAGTGAGGCTGGCTTATGCTCTAGTGAAATTACTCTTCAGGTTTCTATTTTCTTGGCCATAACTTTGATTCTAGGCTTGAAAAATATCTCCTGGACACGGAGATCAGTTGTCAAGGAACAACGGAAAAACATGATTCTTTAAAGCATAAGAAATCTATCTTGATTTGGGTCCTACACTTGATATTAGTACTCTGTATTAATTTAATATTTATAACATATAAATATTTATACAAAATTGGTCAGTTACATGAATGACAATGGAGGTAGTCTCTAGTTCTAAAACATTATGATAAATTTTATTTGGAGTTTTCAAGTACATTATAATGTAAAGAAAGAGATAAAATGTTATAGATTATTTTGTAAAAATAGACTTGTAAAATGGTCAACTTAAATTTAGCTTTGATATCAAAAGATTTTTTATGTTTGAAATTGAAACTTCATGTCCAATAATTACTCTTTATAACCAGGTGATTTTTTTCATGTTTAATAAAGCATACATAATTCCTTAATGCTAGGGTCATGTATTGGATAAGAAACCAAACATTTCCAAAATTTGCAATCAGCAAATTGAATTGTTCAATTGCTTTTAGAATGACATGCTCAGGATGACAGCCTCCCAAGCCTGTCAGTGTTGAATATCGATGTGAATTTACTCCTGAAGCCCGCAATCCCTCACTGGCGTCTGCAGCCCATCGCTCCTTTCCCAGTACAGCTGTCACACTGCTTCTTCCTCCCACTTTGTTCTCCATCTCTATCTGCTTGGCCAAGACCAACAATGCATCCTTCTACATCAATTGCCTCTGGTTTGTTCTTAAAGTCATCTCCTTGTCTGTTGATCATTAGGGTACTTTATGGAAATATATGAGCACTTTAACCTTACTAATAAAAATAATTTAAGACCCCCCCTGTATATTAGAGGTGCAATTCCTTCTGAGGCTTTACATTTCCTGGTTTCTCTGATTAAACCTCAGTATCAAAGATATATTTCACCAAATATACAAACATTTTTCATTTTATTGCATGTTTCATGCTTTATGCTTTTACTCAATGATTACATTAAAATTGCAGCTATAAAGCTTTTAGTATTGCACCATAGTTATTTAAAACACTGCATTGTCAAAGGACATTTGAATCAGAAAACCTAATATTAGGTTACCCTATTCTGAGTAATGAGTTATTGAATGGTGATCCATGTTCAATTTTACATAAAATATCGAATCTGTTTTCTTCCCATGGTACTAGAGATGTTGATGAGTAGTAGGACACATACAATTATTAGCTTTATCTGAATAGTATGTATATTTTACTTCTATTATCACGTTTACTACTTTTTTAAGTGGTAAAGTTAACTGTATTCATTGTATAAATCATTTCTAATTATAATCAAATATATTTTTAGGAAAATATTCATGATAATCTTTTTAACCAAAAGTACTCTTGAAGAAAAATAATAGATACTATTAACATTCAAAAATGATTGTGAAATAAAATTTATGTGAAAGCATAGGCATTAGGGTCATTTTAAAAACATATTCCAAAAATTTTCTGAGTGTCATTAGAATAAATGTGTTAAAAATAAAATGATAGAAAAGAATCTATAATTCTTTTTGTAAATTAAATTGAAATAAAGTAATACCATTATTATAATACTCCATAGAAGATTTGAATTGTGCGTTTTTTGAAATTGCAATATAGTCAAGCTAAAACTATTTCAGTGATAACTATTATCATGTTACCTTGAATACTAAGAGGCAATTTTGGTCCCTACTATGAAGAGAATATTCCTGGGTATATTAGCACTTCTGTCTTACGATAGAGGGTGTGATTACTTTCCCAGTTTTATATACTTTCTCCTCCTTTGCTAAAGTAGACTATAAAATAATTAGGCAAGGGACAGAAACCTCAGAGGCAATTTTTCTAAGTGTGAAACAATGGCATCCACAAAAGTTAGAAGAAATAGAGGCAGATGTCATGTGGCACAGAGGGTACAGCTACCAGCTGCAACACAGGCACCACATATGGTGCTACTTTATATCCTAGCTGCCTCACTTACTATCCAGCTCCTGGCTAATGTCTTGGGAAAAGGCCTGAAGATGGACCAAGTGTTTGGACCCCTGCCAAACATGTGGGAAACCTGGAAGAAGCTCCTGGCTCCTGTCATCTGCCTGGCACATATCTGGCTGCTGTAGCCATCTGGGGATTGAACCAGCAGATGGAAGATTCTCTCTCTCTCTTTCTCATTCTCTCTCTCCTCTCTCTGCTGTTCTCTTTCTCTCTCCGTAACTGTGACTTTCAAATAAATAAAATGCATTTCTAAAAGAGAGAGAGAATCTTTATCTGCAAAGGTTATAGAAGATTCTCCTCTTGGGGTGGACATTTGACACAGTGATTAAGATGTCCTCATCCAATGTAGGGGTGTCTGGGTTCAAGTCCTGGCTCTGCATTCAATCCAGCTTCCTGCTAATGCACACCCTGGGAGGCAGAAGGAGATGGCTTAAGTACCTGGGTCTCTTGCACCCCATGTAGGAAACATAAGATTGAGTTCCATGCTCCTGGCTTTGGTCTGGCCCCATCCTGGCTGCTGCAGGCATTTGAGGAGTGAAAAAAACTCTCTATAAATAAATAAATAATAAATAAAATAGCTTCATCTCATTTTTTGGAAATTATTTTGCTTTCAAGTTTTAATAATATTTAAACTAGTTAAAGACTGTAAGTTAAACTATATATAAAATATTACCTTTCACCTAAGCTTATTCTCTGCAGATATCAATTTACAAGCATTGGCCTGTGCTGCGGCTCACTTGGTTAATCCTCTGCCTGCGGCACCGGTACCCTGGGTTCTAGTTCTGGTTGGGGTGCTGGATTCTGTCCCTGTTGCTCCTCTTCCAGTCCAGCTCTCTGCTGTGGCTTGGGAAGGCAGTGGAGGATGGCCCAAGTGCTTAGGCCCTGCAGCCGCATGGGAGACCAGGAGGAAGCACCTGGCTCCTGGCTTCGGATCGGCTACCCGTTTGGTTGATAGTTTTTAAAATCAGAGCAATTACCTACCAAAACACAGAGATCATATTAAAATGGTGAAGCTCCTTAAGCTTGTGTTTAAACTTATTTTCATAATAAAATCTCCTGAGCAGAATCTAAATGATGAACAGGTTTGAACATGTGTGCATGTTTGGATAAATAATTCTGAATTCATTTAAGGAAAAGAACTGTAAAACATTAACTGTAAATCAATGTTGCATAGGTTGTCTCCCTTACCAAAGTGGAAATTGCTACAACATTTAAAGCATAAAATTATACTAAGGAATAAGTGTGAGATTATGGACTGAAGTTTTGTGTAGCTCCGCATTAGTGCAAAATTGTCTAGATGCAAATGGGTTTGTGTAGATTAGTGGAGGTGCTAAGCTTGTTTACCGATGATAAGATTTAGAAAAGTGCTAGCATGAAACTCCTTGTTCTACTTATAGCACAGTCAAAGCAAAAGTTGCCCCAAAGTTAACAGTCAGGAAGGACTTTCTTGAAACTCTTGCAATAGGGCACAGAGGCCACAGCTCAGTCTCAACTCATCTCAGCCGAAACAAAGGGCAAGAATTTTAAAGAGCCAGTGTAGGAGAAGGAGGTAGGATCCCAGGCCATCTGCGTTTGCTAATTGGCTTTACCCAAAGGAAAAGTAAACTTTCTCTTATCTTCATAAGATGCAGTTTTATAACTCGGAGCAAGGTATCCACAGAAGTTCAGCTGCTACCCAACCGCAGGACCTGCGAGACAGGTGCACCATCGTCCTTGATGATTACATTTCAAAGCCATGGCTCCCAGGTACTTGGGAAAGACAGTCCTGGATTATAAAATTGACAAGAGCCTTCAAAAGAGATTTACATCTCAAAGTGGAAGGAATGAATTTACAATTACAAGATTTTCTTTAAGGTAAAAGCTCCAAGAGAAAAGAGTCCTGGGTCTAGCATGAGAAGAGATGGTGTCTAAAGTTTGGTCAAGCAGAAGGAATTGTTAAGGACTCCGGGGTTAACATGCACGCAAGTATGTGCGCACACACACACACACACACACACATGCACATACCTGTTCTAATGTATTTATAAAATAATAATGATAACAGCAACGGCTAGGTGCTGCACTTCCACTCTGTGATGTAGTAGCCTAATCCTCAACTCAACACTAACTCGTGTGCATCGTTATTCCCATTCTCAAGGTAAGAAAGAAAATTGCAGAATCATTACAGACACGTGTAATTTGCCTTCAGACACCAGGCTTGTAAAAATTAGGTGTCTGTCGAAGCACCCTTGACGGCAGGTTTTGTTAGTTACCTTTGTGTATCTCTAGTGGTGACGGAGGCCTTTTCTGTTGGTTGAGAAAGCAACGACGGAAGGGAGGCCTCCTGGAAGCTGGAGTAGCTTCTGTGTCTTCCTCTCCAAGCACATCAAGGAGGAAGAGCTGTGTTCTCCTTCCACACCTTTGGAGAGGATGGTGCCGCAGGGCGAGCACAGGTGAAGGGGGAAGGACTCTGACACGCACCTCGGTGAGTCCCTAGGAGTAACCAGGAGATCTGGATGAGCCCTGAGGAGTCTCTCACATTAGGGTATTGGACACTCCCATCAGCCCCTTCTTAAGCCTGTTAGGCTAAAGAAGACGTTACTGGTGGCATGCAGGGAAATCATTGGCTGGCTTTACTCAGATTTCTACAAATGATCATTTGTATCCTTCCTCCCTGTGACGCAAGAGGTTCATCAGCGTTTAGCCAAATGTATTCTTGTTGGAGATTAAAAGGAGTGCAGCTCTCTAAGGGTGAAATGAAGAACTGAGCCAGCTTCAGCTGGAGAACATGTCAGGGAAAACCGTAGAGGTCGCTCTGCAGCCGGTCCCGCAGCCTTGCCTAAGGCCCCGCTGCAGCACAGGGAGTTCACAGCTCCCACTTCCCATCAGAGGGTTTTCTTCCCGCTGGTCTTACAGGGAGCACTGTGGGAAGATTAGAAGATGGAACAAGATAGAAGCTAGGAGATTTCCTTACGTCTTTTCTCCCGGAAGAAGGGCTGCTGGTGGATGCCTGGTCTCTATGGATTGAAAATAGCAGGTTGAGGAAGAATTCACCCATGTATAATCAGGAGGTAAATATCATAGAACACAAATATAAAACTGAAGCAATGAAGACAGAATGGGAGAAACAAATTGTAGAACATTTGCCAGAAAGTGTTGCTATGCAGCAGGTAAGAATGTTTAAATGCAAAACACTATGACTTTGTTTAAATACAAAACACCATGACTTTTTAAAAACAGTGAAGTGAAATGGCATTTCGCTCAACACGAAAGACACCAGTGCTCCATACTGGAGTACCTGTTCTGGAATCCTGGCTCCATGCTCCCCAGGTGGGCGACCTGGATTGAGGCTGTTGCGGGCCTTTGCAGAGTGAACCAGCAGATGACGGCTCTTTGTTGCTTTGTCTCTTTCTCTCTGATTCCCAAATAAATTTTGAAAATTAAAAAAGATAGTATTGGAATTACCTTAAGATTAAAAACAGGTGCAAATCAGTGATATATAGATTCTGAATCCAAAGTAGAGATGAAGAAACAGCAGGAGGAGTAGAAACAACACACTACAGAGCTCAGCAACAACACACTACAGAGCCCAGGAACTAAAGGAAATAAAAATAAAAAGCATGGCGAATTTAAGAACATGCTCCTTTTTAAAAATGTTTATTTATTTGAAAAGCAGAAAACAGAAATGGTGATCTTCCATCAGCTGGTTCACTCCCTGAGTGGCCACAACAGCTGGAGTTGGGGCTGGCCCTGGCTAAAGCCAGGAGCCAGGTGCACCATTCATGCCTCTCACACGGTTGGTAGGGACCCTTCAGCCATCTCCGCTTCCCCCAAAGCTGTGCATCAACGGAAGGCTGAGTTGGAGCTGGGGGCAAGAGTTGATCCTAGGCACTCCAAAATGAAATGCAGGCTTCCCTAATGACAGCTTAATTCACTATGCCACAATGTCTGTCCCAAGAGCACATTTTGTGATTCTGAAAACTAAAGGGAACACTGCATTAAGAGAAAGTGAATGTAATATAGACAAAACAAACATCTTCAAATTAGATTTTGATAGAAATTTGGATTTGAAGTATGAAAAGCACTTTGGCTAACCAAGTAGAGAGAACAAGTTACCTATAAAGGAGAAAAGTTTTCTGCTAGAAATTTCTTTCTCCCAGTGATTAAATGTTAGAAGGCAGAGGAAGAACTCCATAAATCTTTTAAGAAAAGGAAAAAAAGTCTATTACAGCACTATTCACAATAACCAAGAAATGAACACTAACTGTCCATTCACCAGTGAACAAATAAAGAAATGTATATATACATAGTGGAGTATTACTTGATTAAAGAAAAGGATGAAATCATGTTATTTGGAACTGCACGGATGGAACTGAAGATTATGGTGTCAAATGAAATAAGTCAAGCACATAAAGACAAATATCACACAATCTCACTCTTATGTGGAGTCTAAAAAAGATGTGATCTTATAGAACTTAAAAATATAATGGTGGTGGGATGGGTGTTGTGGCATAGCAAGTAAGGCAGCTGCCTGTGATTCCAGGATCCCACATGGGTACAGGATTGTGTCCCAGCTGCTCCACTTCAGATCCAGTAGATGGAAGATCTCTGTCTTCCTCTCCCTCTCTCTATGTAATTTTGAGTTTCAAAATAAATAAATAAATATTTTTTTTTGACAGGCAGAGTGGACAGTGAGAGAGAGAGACAGAAAGAAAGGTCTTCCTTTGCCGTTGGTTCACCCTCCAATGGCCGCCGCAGCCGGCGCGCTGAGACCGGCGCGCTGCGGCCGGCGCACCGCGCTGATCCGGTGGCAGGAGCCAGGAGCCAGGTGCTTTTCCTGGTCTCCCATGGGGTGCAGGGCCCAAGCACCTGGGCCATCCTCCACTGCACTCCCTGGCCACAGCAGAGAGCTGGCCTGGAAGAGGGGCAACCGGGACAGAATCCGGCGCCCCGACCGGGACTAGAACCCGGTGTGCTGGCACTGCAAGGTGGAGGATTAGCCTATTGAGCTGTGGCACCGGCCTAAATAAATAAATATTTTAAAAATATACATAATAGTGGTTACCAGAGGCTGTGGAGGGAAGTGTGAAGAGGGGGGAAACTGATTGATGACTACTAAGTTATAGCTAAATAAGAGTAAAAAGTTCTGGGGTTCTATTTCACAGTAGGGTAACTGTGGATAACATTAATGTACTTTATATTTCTTATTAAAAAAAAACACAGGATATAGGCTTTTGGATGTTTCCACTATAAAGAAATGTTAAATTCTTTAAAGAATGAATATATTTACCATGATTGAATATTACACAATATAGGCATGTCATAATCAACATCTAGAACCCCATAAATATGCACAATATTGTCTGGCATTATTTTAGATCCTCTGCTATAATAAGATAATATTATTTTGAACAAATTTTAGTAGCATCTCAGAACAGAAATATCAGAGGTACATTTTCATAGTAATATATAAGGGGCATAAGAAAGGTCATGAAAATGCATATTTTCTTTCAATTCCACTTTTTTCCATAAACATGTTGAAGCCCCTTGAAGAGACTTTAAATAGTAAATACAAGCGATTTCAAAAAAAAAAAAAAAAAAAAAAAAAAAAAAAAAAAAAAACATGGAAAATGTGTTTTATGAAAAATCTGCATGGATGTCAAAACTTTTTTACACTAAAATAAGTTTATGTTTAATTCCAAATCTCCAAAAACTTAGTGAAGAACCCTCATATAAAATTTGAGAAATCTGGCTCAAATAATTTCGAGGAAATGTTTGAATGACAATATCATTGGGAGATAGAATGTGGCTCCCCAAGATGGCAGCACAGCAACAGGACGAACCGAGTCATGTGGGGCAAAATAGATAGTTACAAAAGAGAGAAGATACACCCTGGAGATAGGCCATGGGAAATTCAAGATGGGAAGCCCAGGAGGCCAACACAGACTGGACAGGTCCACCCTGAAAGAGAAAATAAGAAAGAGAAGCAGAAGAGACTCAGTGCAGGCATGGGTGCCAGCCTCCAGCATACCATGTTAGGCAGGAAATTGTGGATCCACAGAGCTGCGAATAGCAGCAGGAGGGGGAGATTGGTGAGCTGCTTTTGAAGTTCCACACGGGAAAAAAAAGAGAGGGTATAGAAAAGCAAACAGGGGCTGGCGCTGTGGCCCAGTGGGTTAAAGCCCTGGCCAGAAGAGCCGGCATCCCATATGGGCACCAGTTTGAGTCCCAGCTGCTCCTCTACTATGGCCTGGGAAAGCAGTGGAGGATGGCCCAAGTCCATAGGCTCCTGCACCCGCATGGGAGACCTGGAGGAAGCTCCTGGCTCCTGGCTTTGGATCAGCACAGCTCCGGCCTTTGTGGCCATCTGGGTAGTGAACCATTGGATGGAAGACCTCTCTCCCTCTCTCCCTCCCTCCCTGCCTCTTTCTCTCTCTTTCTCTATTTCTCTCTCTCACTCTCACTCTCTGCCTCTCCTCTCTCTGTGTAACTATGACTTTCAAATAAATAAATAAATAAATAAATCTTAAAAAAAAAAAAAAAAAAAAGAAAAGCAAACAGAAAGGTCTTGCACTCCCCGGTCCATCTCCTTCCTCCCCTCCCCAACTCAGACCTACAGCCTGCCAAGAGAAGCCATCTTGAATGGTTACAATTATGAACATAAGCCTTAGCCTCCTGAACACACACCCATTAATTGCTGGGGCCACCCCACCGCACCCCCAACCCAGGAATGAGGTCCACAACATTTCAGAGTAATTTCTTCCACACCACACAAGTCATACAACAAGGAAAAGTCCTGAATATTGAAAACTTGAGCCCATTCCATCAACCATTGAGAAGCCAGCTGGGGTCTCAGCAGTGGGGGCTAAGTGCACCAAAGTTCATATCCGCCCCTACGATTGAAGGTTAAGCAGGGCTCCAGTAGGTGGCTCTCTGTGCTTCCACTTGAAACCCACAAACACATAGCAGCTCCTAACAGAGAGAAACCTCACAAGAGAAAATTCCCCAGATAGATACACACACACACACACACACACACACACACAGAAAAACAAAGCAAAAACCCTAAATAAGAATAAGGAAGATACGATGAGCCGCCAAAGGAACACTCTTCAATAATAGAAGGTGAAGATGAAGAGATTGAGGATATGCCAGAAACTGAATTCAGAAAATTAACCATCAGATTACTTAGAAGCAAATTCAAAATCTAAATGAAAAGTGCTCCCAAAAAATTGAGATATTAAAGTCAGAATGAAATACTAGAAATGAAGACTTCAATAGATCAAATAAAAAATGCAGTGTGAAACTTAACAACAGAATAGGTGAAAGAGAAGAAAGGCTATCAGAACTAGAAGACAAATCTCTGGAAATATTACAGTCAGACAAGAAAAAAAGAATAAATTTAGAAAACTAAAAAACAAGGTTGGATATCTACAAGATACTATCTTTTTTAATTTTTTAATTTTTTTTTTGACAGGCAGAGTGGACAGTGAGAGAGAGAGACATAGAGAAAGGTCTTCCTTTGCCATTGGTTCACCCTCCAATGGCCGCTGCGGCCAGTGCACTGCAGCTGGTGCACCGCGCTGATCCGATGGCAGGAGCCAGGTGTTTCTCCTGGTCTCCCATGGGTTGCAGGGCCCAAGCACTTCGGCCATCCTCCATTGCACTCCCGGGCCACAGCAGAGAGCTGGCCTGGAAGAGGGGCAACCGGGACAGAATCCGGTGCCCTGACCGGAACTAGAACCCGGTGTGCCATGTGCCGCAAGACGGAGGATTAGCCTAGTGAGCTGCGGCACTGGCCTACAAGATACTATCAAGTGACCCAACATACGGCTCCTAGGAGTAACAGAAGGAGTGGAAAGAGAGAAAAGATTAGAAGGCCTTCTTAAGGAAATAATAACAGAAAACTTCCCCAATCTGGAGAAAGAAAGAGACATCCAAGTACAGGAGGTACCTAGCACTCCCAATAGACGACCAGAAAAGATCTTTATCACACACATTGTAGTGAAACCCACAGAGCACCTAAAAGGATACTTGTAAAAGTGAAATTGACACTTAAAACAATGACTTGAACAGCCCTTGTCCTGAATGTTGAGGAAGTTTTCTTTTTCATTTTATTTTCTTTCCTTCATAATACCATTGGCTGAACTCTTTACCTAACATAGAATTAATCATATGTATATAAAGTACATTGAAAATAGAACCCAGTAAAAAGTAAGAGTGGGAATAAGAGAGGGATGAGGAATTTTATAACTGTAAAACTGTATGGTTCTGCATACATCCCTATGGACTTACTTCTAAGGTTACAGCTAAAAGCTACCATGGGACCCCAAATCCCCCTAAGCTGGTTGGTAATAATGCCATCTTAAGTGTTAAAGCAATCATATTAAGTGTTAAATTGATCATATAGATAGGATTAAGTGTTAAAGTGATCATATAAATAGGATTAAGTGTCTGGTAATAACAATAGATAGAATTAAAAAGGAAAGAATGTTCCAACATGGGAAGCAGTCCACACAGCAGACTCATAAAATGACGAACGCTCTATATAGCACTCTGACCTCAGAATCAGCCCTTAAGGCATTCTGATCTGGCTGAAAAGCCCATGAGAGTGTTTCAGACATAAAACGCCAAGATACTGAAGCAAAAAACAAAAAACAAAAAAACAACAACAACAAAAAAACCAAACCCATGTCCTATGTAAAGGATCTCTGTGAGACCCCAGTGGAAAGAAGGGGCCATCAAAGAAGGATGCACTTTTCTCTGAAGTGAGGAGAGAACTTCCACTTTGCTTAGGCCTTGTCTAAATATTGACAGAGACTGTGGATTCAAAAGGCTTCCATAGCCTTGGCACCTCATGTCACAAGCCCTGGGTGATCACTGACATCATACATAAGAGTGTTAATTGTTAAATTAACAGCAGGTGTCACTGTGTACTTACTCCCCATGTAACCTTTGTCCTCAATGAGTTGTACTATGAGTATAAACTTTAAAACTTATTCTTTAACATATTTTATATTTTGTATGTGTGTGCAAATTGTTGAAATATTTACTTGGTATAGAATTGGTATTCTTGTATAAAGTTAACTGAAAACCAATCTTATTGTAGAATGGGACTGAGAATGGGAGAGGGAAGAGCAAATGAGGAGGAAGTAGGGTTGGGAGGGCAGGAAAAAACACTATGTTCCTAAAGATGTACTTGTGAAGATTATACTAATTAAAATAAAGGTTTCTAAAAATAAATAAATAAATAAATATTGAAAAAATATCAGGGGCTTGAGAAAATTTGAGAATGAGAAAAGGTCCTGACTTACATATTGATGAGTCAATAATTTAATCAGATAAAGGTATTGTTGCCCAGATGAGAAAAAACTTATTCCAAATAAGTTGTTTTTAAGGAATTTTTTATATAATTACTTTAATATTCTTATTTTCATATGCAAAAATTATTATAATAAATAACAATACTACCTTGAAATTATAGTAGCCAATCATTTGAGACCTGATCAACCCAGATGTATGCTGCCACTTGTGATACTCTCATACATCAAATCACTGGTGTTGGTTGACTCAGCTTCTATACAAATAAAATTTTTATCCCCTTATTCACATGACCAGTGGTGGATAATTTGACGGCCTAGCAGATACACAAGAATATTTAGGACCTTGGAGATCAGCTTCTTTCAGCACTACAAAACAAATACTAAGGAAAACATTATCATCAGAGTTGAGAGTCTACTTATAAATCAGAGGCAAGAATAATTAAATTAAATGCAAAAAAATAGATAAAGAGTCTCTACAAAACCAGATTTGGATGTAATAGCCAAATTACCTAATTTAATAATTTTATGTTTGTTTCCTGTATCATTTTAGTTATATCAATGCTCCAGGAAATTATTGTATTGCTGTAAGTATAATTTTGCTTTCTGTGAATGGCACATGTTTTGCCTAACAGCCCCATATTCTAAGCCTGGTAGCTTTGTTTTGAACCGCTGTCAGTCATATGTCACATGAAATTGTTATATGAAGAAGCATATAGCCTTCATGAATTTGTTAGTATCTCCGAAGGGGATCATTGTGATTTAATTGACTTTGGCGGCCTTTTATAAACTGTGAAAGGAAGTTAGAATGATAATGAGGAGAGATCCCCAAATATCCCTTGAGTGCTTAATTTTTCAGACATTAAAAAAGGGCCCAGTGGAATTAACTTTACTAAATGCTTTATTTTTCCAAGAGGGGGAACTGACAGGCCACCATCAACTGTGAGGATCTGAGGTACTATCCTGAAGGCAGGCATGAGCTTTTCAAGATAACAAATTGTGTTCCAGTTGTCTAGAAAGAACCAATCACTATTTTGTTTTTCTAGAGATCTATTTAGGATATGGTGGACAGGCCCAAAGGTGACACCTAAAGAATTTCACCTGCTGATGTTTGCAACTTTATGGGTAACAGTTGTTGACTTAAAGTCTGTTTTATCTAAGTACAATGTTCCTTGGTGTCTTGGTTTCCATTTTCATAGAATATGTTTTTCCACATATTCTTTTTTAGCCTTTGTGTAAGTCTTTAAAGTGAAAGCTAACATGAGCCTTTTAAAGGTAACATTTTTTGGATGATTTTCTTAACCAGTTTTGTCACTTTGTGTCTTTGGATGGGAACTTTTAGTCTATTTACATTTTTCAAATATTTTTTATTCACTTGAAAGGCAGAGTTTCAGAGAGACAGAGGGAGAGGTCTTCCATGCACTGGTTCATTCCCCAAATGGTCACAATGGCTGGAGTATGGCCAGTTCTAAGCTAGGAGCCAGGAGCTCCATCCAGGTCTCCCACGTGGGTGCAGGGGCCCAAACACTTGGGCCATCTTCCACTGCTCTCCCAGGCCATAGCAGAGAGCTGGATCAGAAGTGGAGCAGCTGAAACTTGAACAGGCACCCATATTGGATGCTGGCATCACAGGCAGCAGCCTTACACACTACGCCACAGTGCCTGTACCTATGTTTATATTTAAATTAATTATTGGATGATAAAATTTACTGCTATCATTTTCTTGTTTCCTAATTGTTTTGTGGTTTTCTGTGTTCTATTTTCCTTGGCTATTCGATGATTTTCTGTAGTGGTATGTTTTTATTCTTTTTTCTTTATTTTTTCATGTCTTTATATGGTTTTGCTTTGCAGTTACCATGCAGGTTACCTATGGAGGCTTAAAGTCAATCACTCACAAGAACCCTACATTTTTGTGTGTTAACATTCCTAACTTCATTATTGATATCATAATTTACATCTTTTATATTGTCTACCCATTACTTTAGCTATATAATTAGCTGTCACTACTTTAGTACTTCTGTTTTCTATCATTTGCTGTAGTTATACAAAATCACTACATTATGAGAGTACTCTGAATCTGACTATTTACCAGTTTTACACTTCCATAAATTTTCATGTCTATCAATGTTCTCTTGTTTCATATTGAAGAACTTCCCTTAGCATTTCCTGTAGGTCTACTGGTGATTAACTCCCTCAGCTTTTGTTTGCCTAGGGAAACCTTTGTTTCTCCTACATTCTTGAAGGGTAGCTTTAGTAGTAAAGTATTCTTGGTTGGCAGGATTTTCCTTTCAATTTTGATTATATCATCCTACTCTTTCCTGATCTGCAAGGGTTCTGTTAAGAAATGCATTCATAGTTTAATGTATATCCTATTGTATGTGTTGGGTCCTCTTGCTACTTTTAAAATTATCTTTAACTTTTGACAATTTCATTAAAATGTATCCTGGTGTTGTCTTTTTTATTTATTTATCTATTTTTCATTGAAGTTCTTTGTGGACTTTGGGGCCTTGGAAACTGGATGACCAAATCTTTTCCAAGATTTTGGAAGATTTCTTCCTTTTTTAAAAAAATAATATTTCTGCCCTTTTCTCTTTATCCTTTCCTTTTGAGACTCCTATAAACTATAATTTGCTTATTCAGTGATATGTCATAAATCTTCTAAGTTTTCATCACTCTTTTTTATTGCTGACTTAATAATTTTAAATGGGTGGTCTTTGAGTTCACAGATTCTTCTGTTTGATCAAATCTGATGCTGAAGTTCTCTGTTTAACGTTTCTCATCACTTGTTTTACTTTTTCAGCTCCGGAATGTCAGCTTTTTATGATTTATTTTATCACAGTCTTGTGTTCATTATTGTTGCCCTAATTTTCTTCTCTAGCTGTGTTATTTTTTAGCTTGATGAGGTTGCTTAAAACAGTCATTTTGAATTCATCAGAAAATTCATAGATCTGCAGCTCCTAGGGTTTTGGTATAGGAAAATTCTCTTTTGGTGGTGTCATGTTCTTGGATTACCTTGCTTCTTAATGTCTTGCATTGCAGAATTCTTTTTATTTGAGAAGCACTCACTCACCAGCTTTGGGAAACACCTTAAGCAGTCAGCCCAGACAGCAATGCTAAGGTTCTCTTAAACATTTTCTCCACGTTTCTTGGGAGGCTGATTCTCAAGACTGTGTGACTTTATTGCAGCTTGCAAAGCTAGGCTGGGGAATGAGAGTCTCTGCTTGTTTGTCATGGGGTGATTCCTTGAGATGTTTAACACTGTGTGCCTTCTCCTTTTCCACAAAGTTGAGCTGTCCTACTGCTGCTGCTCACAAGTCATCTTCAAACATTCACACTTTTTGGGGAGTGTAACTGCAGCAGCCAGTACAAGGGGAGATGAGGTGAGGTTTGCAAAGCCTTAGGAGGGGAGGTCTGCAGGAGACTCAGCCCAAGTGCGGATCTCCTCATGGAGACAGTAGAGTGATTATTAGGATACATGTTCCTCTGCTGATTTTTAAGACTTGAGAACTGAGTCTCTGCCTCTTCCTTGATCACAGCCTCTCCCAGACACTCAGACTTGAGGATCCCTCTAGTACTCTTGTTTAGGTAAAAGAGAGGTAGCCATGTCTACAAAATCAACACAATGAGGATAGGTGATGGCAGAAAACTCCTGTTCTCCCCTTGCGTTGACTTCACCTTGAGGGAGGTCCTATTTTGGAAAGATGGTAGGAATAGGAAATATTTTCTGGAGTGTAACAATTATCAATACTCTCTGTCTTCTGATTTCTTGCAACTTTTCATGTGCTTTCTTTCTCTTTCTGTTTAGTGTTAACCATAAACAAAGATTTAATGAGCTTATGACTTCATTTTCTCAGTTTATACCTACTTCTCTAGACAATCATTAAAATAACTAAAGAAAATTACATTTTAATTCTCCTTGCCCTAGATTCAGTGGGAGGTTTCCAATCAGAAATGAATTTTGTAGGAAGAATTTGTTATTAGTATGATGAAGCTTTAATTAAAGACAGTAAATGAAGACTGAAGATTCCATTGTTATAGTTCCTTGTAAGTATATTGATAAAATATTATCTCACATGAAAATATATACCCTTTGCTGTAAATAACACTTTACTTTTAATTAGAAAATTTATTTTAATGGTGTTGTGTATATATAATGCATTTACATTTTATGGCATGCTGGTTGTTATAGTTTTATTGCACTTTGTAGTGGAATTTTCAGTTTCATTTCTCTATTGTCAAGTAGAATGGCTTACCCAGCATTTTAAATGAAAATGTTATAGAATGCTATGAACTATTACTAGAGAGAGCTAATTATCTCAAGTTCATAATCATTTATGTCACAGGTCATCTACAGTAATTTGGAGAGTTAAGAATTAATTATAACTTTCTAACTTTTTGCAGATAAATACTGTAACTATTGACCTCTTGGTGGTGTTATAGTAAATTATTTTTTTTTTTGTTTTTAAGCATGTTACCTAGAATTTCAGCTATGAGCAGGATAAATTTTGTATTCATGAAATCCTTACCATCTGGTGGTTATAATATTTTATTTTTTTAACTTTTATTTAATGAATATAAATTTCCAAAGTACAGCTTATGGATTACAATGGCTTCCCCCCCATAACTTCCCTCCCACCCCCAACCTTCCCCTTTCCCATTCCCTCTCCCCTTCCATTCACATCAAGATTCATTTTCAATTATCTTTATATACAGAAGATCAGTTTAGCATATATTAAGTAAAGGTTTCAACAGTTTGCACCCACATAGAAACACAGAGTGAAAAATACTGTTTGAGTACTAGTTATAGCATTAAATCACAATGTACAGCACAATAAGGACAGAGATCCTACATGAGGGGTAAGTGCACAGTGACTCTTGTTGTTGAATTCACAAATTGACACTCTTGTTTATGGCATCAGTAATCACCCTAGGCTCTTGTCATGAGTTGCCAAGGCTATGGAAGCCTTTTGAGTTCACCGACTCTGATCATATTTAGACGTGGTCGTAGTCAAAGTGGAAGTTCTCTCCTCCCTTCAGAGAAAGGTACCTCCTTCTTTGATGACCTGTTCTTTTTTTTTTTTTTTTTTTTTTTTTTGACAGGCAGAGTGGACAGTGAGAGAGAGAGAGACAGAGAGAAAGGTCTTCCTTTGCCGTTGGTTCACCCTCCATTGGCCGCCACGGCCGGCGCGCTGCAGCCAGCGCACCGCGCTGATCCAATGGCAGGAGCCAGGAGCCAGGTGCTTTTCCTGGTCTCCCATGGGGTGCAGGGCCCAAGCACCTGGGCCATCCTCCACTGCACTCCCTGGCCACAGCAGAGGGCTAGCCTGGAAGAGGGGCAACCGGGACAGAATCCGGCACCCCGACTGGGACTAGAACCTGGTGTGCCGGCGCCACTAGGCGGAGGATTAGCCTAGTGAGCCGCGGCACCAGCCTGATGACCTGTTCTTTCCACTGGGCCACTGGGATCTCACTTGCAGAGATCTTTCATTTAGCTTGTTGTTTGTTTGTTTGTTTGTTTTGCCAGAGTGTCTTGGCTTTCTATGCCTAAAATACTCCCATGGGCTTTTCAGCTGGATCTGCATGCCTTAAGGGCTGATTCTGAGGCCAGAGTGCTGTTTAGGACATCTGCCATTCTATGGGTCTGCTGTGTATCTCACTTCCTATGTTGGATCGTTCTCTCCCTTTTTTATTCTCTCAGTTAGTATTAGCAGACACTAGTCTTGTTTATGTGATCCCTTTGACTCTTAGTCCTATCATTATGATCAATTGTGAACAGAAATTGATCACTTGGACTAGTGAGATGGCATTACCTAG
The DNA here is from genome assembly GCF_964237555.1 of Oryctolagus cuniculus. Classification (NCBI taxonomy): domain Eukaryota; kingdom Metazoa; phylum Chordata; class Mammalia; order Lagomorpha; family Leporidae; genus Oryctolagus; species Oryctolagus cuniculus. The sequence goes on from NW_027208290.1 coordinate 213,206, forward strand.
TGTTATTTACTCAAAAATATAATGAACTTTATTTTGCACTTAAGATTTTGGGCTCTTAGGGAATTTTGATTTGTGACTTTTTTCTCTGATTTTGGAAGAAATGGCAAAAGATGTTTGTGCTGAATTGCGAATTCATGTTTTTTTCTTTTAGCACTTCTATGTGGTTAAGTCATTGGGCTGATAATAAATAATGGTAAAGAATAATAATATTTATGGATGGGTGTTTGGCCTAGCAGTTAATAAAACAGTGAAGGTACCCATGACCCATATGAGAGTTACTGGGCTCAATACCTGGCTCTGGCTCCCAATCGCAACTCCCTGCTAATTCAGATTCTAGGAGGCAACCTAGTGAAGGCTCAAGCATTTGGTTTCCTACCACCAACATTTTAGAAATGGATTGAGTTCTAGTTTCCCATCTTCAGCCCAGCCTAATCCTGTTGTTGCAGGCATTTGGAAGGTGAGCCAGCAGATAGGAAGTCTCTATCAATTCCCCCGCTGTCTCTCTGGACCCTAAATAAATAGCATTTTAAAAAAGAATAATAATAATATTTGGCATCTTGTCTTTTGCCTCTCCCTATTCTTTCTGAACCCTCTCAGCTCCGAACTGATTATAGGTCATGAGGCATTGAGTCCGTTAATTGACAATTTATGTATAAACCCTGAATGTAGTTTGGTCTTTCATATCATAACCAGCCCATGATTATAAGAATTTTGTAGTCTAAATAATTTGTCACCTAATAAAAGTTGATTTTTAATATTTCAAAGCTCTTAAGCAAATTCATTAAGCTGACAATTGTGACCACTACCAGATCAACTTTGTGCATTCTATACTTGCTATGGGTTGAAGTGAGCTATTAATCAAGGTTTAAAGTTCAATCATTAGTCAATGTGTTTTTTCTATGTGTTTAGGAATGCCTATAAAATTGTTTCACTTTAACTTCTTTTCCAATCAACTTCATTTCTCTGAATAAAAGCTATGGAGAAAGCACTCTCTAAAGAAATCATTAGATCAAAATGTGTAGCTGTTAAAGAAACTAAAGCTGATCACTCTCAAGGGCACACAGTCCCATTTTCCCACAACCGTGTGCTTCCATAAATGGGTAAAATGCTTTGAATTTTTAATGATGACATCTATGGAAGAACTCCCAAAGGTAGCAAGCACAGAGTGACACAAGCTGCAGGGTCTCTATAGACATATGCGGGGACAAGACATCTGTGAAAGATGCTTTTCTCTAATACCGTGGATGTGATGACCTTTAAATTGCCTGCAACGTGAATTTTAAAATATATGCTGAGAAACAGAGAGTGAAAAACAAAGTCTGGACTTACTTTGACTGGTCTCATAAAGTCAAGAAAAGTGCTCTCTTACAATCATCTCAACACGATCTTGTTGACTCTGTTTATGGCTTAGATCTGTCCTGCACAGTGATCAATGCAGGAAAAAGTACAGCAACTCTGTGAGAAAGAAGTAGACTAGTAGGGCTGGCATTGTGGCATAGCCAGTGAAGCCACCACCTGCAACATCAGCATCCAAATAGGCGCGTGTTAGAATCCTGGCTGTGCCACTTTCAATGCAGCACCCTGCCAGTGGAAAAGCAGCTGAGGATGGCCCAAGTGCTTGGGCCTCTGCACCCATGTGGGGTACTCAGAAGAAGCTCCTGACTCCTGGCTTTGGTCTGGCCCAGCCCTAGCCATTGCGGCCATTTGGGGAGTGAACCAGTGGATGGAAGAGGTCTCTTTCTCTTTCTGTCTCTCCCTCTCTCTGTGTAACTTTGACTTTCAAATAAATAAACCTTCAAAAGCAAAAAGAAGTAGACTGGTGTGGATATTGTAGCACAGCTGGTTGGCTTGGAGTGCCAGTGAGTGTTCCAGCGGCCAGACTCCCAATTAAGCTCCCTGCTAATGCATCCTGGAAGACAGCAGATGATGTCTGAAGTGCCTGGGCCCTGACACCTGTGTAGGGACCAGATTTAGTTCCAGGCTCCTGGCTTTCACCTGACCCAGTCCTGGCTGTTTCAGGTATTTGGAAAGTGAAGCAGCAGATGGAAGGTCTCCTCTCTCTCTCTCTCTCTCTCTCTCTCTGTTTCTCTGTCTCTATTGTTCTGCCTTTCAAGTAGATGAGAATAAATAAATAATCCATTTAAAAGAGAAGTAAAGAGTTACTGAAATGGCTTAAAACAATAAATCTCAAGAAATACTGGGTAATGTCAAGAAAAAGTGTTTGAATTGCAACATTTAAAAATAAATAAAAAGACTAGAAGCCATTTTAAGACCTTAAAAGTCAAAAGAAATACATTTTGAAAGCCAAACTTCTTACTGTATTTAAAATTACAACTGACATCTTAAGAGAAATGTCCCTGACTTTCAAACACTTGACTTTCATATAACCCACGCTTTCATACATTAAACTTTGATGCTTAAAATTTGCATATTCATGAAAAGTGTTGTTTTTCACACATCGTTTGGAAAAAATAACAATTTAAACCCTATCTGCCAGCCTCTGCTGCTGGAGAAAAGGCTTGTGTCTCATTCAGAAAGAAAAAAGGTACTTGTCAGCTGTTGATATGGCCAAGAGGCGTGCGTGTGGTTTAAGCCCCCCTATGCCACTCACCCGTCCTGGGTGTGTGTCATAATTTTAATCACACTTTTTATATGGTTTCAAGTCTGCCATATGTAAGTCCTCTCACAGTCTAGTTATAAATAATTCGATAGAGCCAGCCTTTAGTTTATAAATGCATTAAATACAAATCAGAAGCAACCCTTACAAATGCAAATCAACCCTGGCTAATTTGACTCATCATATACTTTCATCTAAAAGGTATTTCAGGATGTTTCTCTCTTTATACACTTCATGAAAATATTTTCCCTACAACACCAATTATAACTATTCCTTATAACAGTTACTACTTGCCCTGACTCCATCGCCTACCATTCATCCAACAATCATGTCATAATAACCATGGACTGTTTTGTTTTGACACTAATAAATGGGATATGAAATTTTCACAAATCACAAACATTTTCTTTGCCCAAAGTTCTAAGGAAAATGGTGTCTGCTTATTATTTTGAAATAACAATATGCTCTGGATTGGTTTCACTTTAAAAGAATCCTAATAGTAACTCCACACACACACCTGCAATGCAATGGATTTGTACAAAATACTTTCTTTATTCTTATGCTACACTAATTCGATGGTTCTGAGTGTAAGAACTTTCATTCTCTCCCTCCAGTGCTTAATTCATTGCTTCCCTTATTTTATTCTGTCCATACTTTTTCCTCAAATTCAGAACTGATATTGTTTCTCCAAACCCTTTATAAAATATTGATGGAACCCTCCCCACAATGTTTCTGAGAGATGCAAGCTCCTAGTTAGTTGGTGAATTTAATCTGCATTGCTGATTGCCAGAGGAACCAGTCATGGGAAACAAGAAAATCAGCCAACCAAATGGGACCTAGGCTTCTCACAGGAGCTATGTACTATCTTTACTGGCATGAAAATTGAACAAAAGCCTAACCACCTGATGTGAGAGATAATTTTATACGTACATTTTTCTGGAAATCCCAGCTGCAGGCAAAGTCCTTACGCTCCAGAGAAGTAGCCCTGAATTGCCAGCACTGGGAGCCAATCAATGCCCTGCAGATGCCAGAAGTCTACTATCCACCAACATCCCGCCTCATCCCATCTGTCAGGGGAGCGGAGATGTGGGAGCTTTCCAGCCTTGTGGACGCAATGTGCTTAACGTTATGTGACGTGTTTCTCTCTCTTCCATCTGGGGGAGTTAGGGAAGGTGGTTTCTCCTTCCCCAAGTCGAGTGAATGAGAAATTCTGCACAAATCCTTCTCCTCGAGGGTGAGAGTGATACAACATTTTCTTGGTGGATTGTGCTGACATAGGAACTGAAACATCCACCCATGGCCAACAGAGAATGCAGAATATGAAAGAGCTCATGGGAGAGTTGGGATTGTTTTCTGCACCCAGCCCAGAATTTAGTAAGAGTGGCATGTTTACCAAGGGTTCTTAAATTTCAGGTGCACAAGTCAAGGTAAAGTCCAATGCCATCTTCCATTCTACAGCTGTCTGAAGGCAAGTGACCTGTCTTCAATGGCCCTGCTAGCCCTCCCTAAGGAGCCATCTGTCATTCCCATCTTAAATTATATGCAAAGAGGGCCTGGCATTCTTGCAGCTTTTCTTTAAGGAGCCTGGAAGATGGTGGTGAGGAGGAAGCCACATGTCTACACAGACAGCTACAAATTCAAGTGACTTTTAGGCCCATTTTGGAGAAGGATGACGTCTACATACCTGTGAGAACAAAGGGACCCAGGGAGTTACTCTTTGGGAAATGAGGTTCTCAGGCCATGAAAAGCAAAGCCACACCGGTCTTTGAGCCAAAAAAACTCAATTGCATTAATTCATAGACGCTATAGCATAGTCAAAGTTCTGAACATTACACAGATGCTGACAGAACCAGAGAAAGACCGTGGACCTCTTCCCAACAGCACTTCCAACTCAACATGAGAAGGCATCTCATTTTTTTCACACCTCCTCTCAACTCCAGATACGTAAGTCTAGAGAACACAAGAGCAAATATCTTGGAATCTGGCTGTACCCGTCTTTCTGCCCTTCAACCAGCTGAGGACACTTTGTTAGTCTTCCCTGGGGAAAAGGGTGTGGTCAGACTTGAATTGAATATGGGACCAAAGTTAGAAATGAATGAATCTGAGAATAAGCATAGTAATCAGACTAATTTATCCTAATACATCTGGAGACAAGATAGTTTAAAAAAAGCCAGGGAATAAAACAAAATAAAAGGGGAGATGGGTGACAAGCACAGGATGAGAGAGAGAAGCAGTGAGGACAAGAGATAAAAAAGAGAGCTAAGACGGGTTACATATGTAGTAGAAATTTAACACATGAATTTTATCTGTACTTTTCAGAATTTCTGGTCCTTGTTAAAAACTTTGTTCAGATAGTAGCTCTGGAAGGAATATGTATTGGGATTTTTGAAAAAGAAATGAAAGAAGTAGTCTAGTAACAGTGTATACACGGTTCCGGAGCACTGGTCTTACAAATTACACAGAACTAGAGGATTTGCACCATAATCAACAGTCTGGTAATGCCCCACCCTGCCAGGTGCTGGATGCATTTGGAAGGAAAGGAGAAGACCCTCTGTGCCGCTATGATCATATTAGCTCCCTCTCACCAGGCAGAGAGGTGGGACTATTAGGAAAGAGCCTGTGGAACCCATGCTGTCATTAGTCAATTCTCTCCCAGAGCCTACTCCGGCTTCCTTAGCCAAGTTTTGCCTCAAGTCCTGAAGCAGCAGAAGAAGGAAGTCCTGAGGCCATCATCACATTTGCCTTGTTTCGTTCCTTTGGACATTTGCATTCTATTTGTATGCTCTGCCTACTTTCTGTGATCTGCTATTCTAGTAACTCTGCCCGAAAAAGAAATGAGATTATTGTGACATGAATTTGCACTTCGTGTGCCCATGCTGGGTCCTAATGAATCTGCCTTCCTCTCCTAGGTGTGCACAAATCATCCGTTTAATAATTGGATTTAGAATTGTTTGGGGAATTGATGTCAAGGTCACGGACATGTAGTTTACACAATGCACCTGCCTTCCTCCTCAGAGGATCAGAGCAGCCATACCCAGCACTGCTGCTTGCTGTGACTCCCACAGAGCCTCTGACAGTGATCTCCCTGCAGAAATGCCCCAGTGCCCCAACAAGCTCTTGTGTGCACCCGGAGAGATGAACTCACTTAAAATTGAAATTCTTCATCCACCTCAATTTAAATTCACTTTCCTCAATGTTCCTTCAAACTTTTTTTATCATTAGACTTCCATTCTATTTAGAGAAGAGGGATGCACAATCAATATATTGATATTCACTTTGTTGAAGGAGAGATTGTAAATCACATAATCTGCCAATTCATCAAGGCTTGGGGATGTATTCAATTATGACTCCCCGCACCTGCTGCCACACGGAACTTTGCTGATAAAGAGTCATTTGTTACTTGGCTTTGTGAGATCCAACTTAACCAGAAGGATCCTGCTGATGCATATATGCAATGCTTATTGATACATATTTTTATAGACAATAAAATGAGTATGCAAAAATTTCAAGTTTAAAAATCCACTTTCATATACTCAGATATTAGTCTTACAAACATGTGAAAGAAAATGAAGTATGATTCAAAGTCGATCTTTTTAATTGTCTAAAAATTTTGTCTAGAGCAGGCATTTAGCTCTGTCCTGGAGCATCCCATATCTGAATGCCTATTTGAGTCCTGGCTGCTCCGTTTCCAATCCAGCTCCCTGTTAATGTGCCTGGGAAAGCAGTGAAAGATAATCCAAGTGCCTGGGCTCCTGCCACCTATATGGGAGACCCACATGAAGCTCCGGGCTCCTGGCTTCAGCTTGGCCCAAACTTGGCCATTGAGGCCATCTGCAGAGTGAGCCACTGGATGGAAGATTCTCTCTCTCTCTCTCTCTCTCTCTCTCTCTCTCTCTCCCTCTCTATCTCCATCTCTCTCCATCTCTCTGTCACTCTGCCTTTCAAATAAAATAAATTTTTAAAAAAGCTCCCTTCACTATTTAACTTTCATTTCTTTACTCTGCTCAGCAGAATTTTTCCTTTTTCTTTTTCTTACACTTCATGCATATCAGTGTTGTCTCTTTTGGTAGAATTTCCCGTAACATCTCAGACTGTGCAATATGGTTTGATAAATAGACTGAGCCAGCTTTTTCTTTTTGCTTCATCACATCCAGTGTGGAGTTGTAATGGGAGATTGTATTTCTATCCATGGAAGCTCCAGATGTTAAAAACATGTCCCAATATTGACTTAATAGAGTGATAGATGGTGACTGCACCAACTCATCCATTCAAACTCCTCCCCTCCTCACCTGGAAACAAGAAGCTGTTGCATAGCACTTTTTAAATAAATTACTTTGCTTTAAAAGGTCATTAATTTTAAAAGAATTGAGAGCTTCAAATTTTATAAAATTAAAAACCCATTGCTCCCTGTTTTTATTACATTTTTATGGTGGTAAAAGGAAAAGTCTGACTTTTCATATATTTAGTTCATGCTTTGGAAAATAAAACTCAAATTATCAAGTGAAAAAAAAGCAAGAGTATACTACCTATACTGAGCTTCTCAAATAGTCAGATATAATAAATTCTTTAAAGGTTAGGGGTGAGCATTTGGCTTAACATTTAAAATGGTGATTGCCAGCTGGCGCCGCAGCTCACTAGGCTAATCCTCTGCCTTGTGGCACTGGCACACCGGGTTCTAGTCCCGGTCAGGGCGCTGGAGTCTGTCCCGGTTGCCCCTCTTCCAGGCCAGCTCTCTGTGTCCAGGGAGTGCAGTGGAGGATGGCCCAGGTGCTTGGGCCCTGCACCCCATGGGAGACCAGGAGAAGCACCTGGCTCCTGCCTTCGGATCAGCACGGTACGCCCCGCGGCAGCCATTGGAGGGTGAACCAATGGCAAAGGAAGACCTTTCTCTCTCTGTCTCTCTCTCTCTCACTGTCCACTCTGCCTGTCCAAAAAAAAAAAAAAAAAAAAAAGGTGATTGACATACTTCCACC
>NW_027208291.1:0-10702 GCF_964237555.1 Oryctolagus cuniculus
CCGCTGTGGGGGCTTGTTCTGATGACATATCTTCCTGTTCAATATTCATTGCTGGAGCTCGCGCTGCGCCACGCACCGTCCGTTCTGGGGGATGTCGGAGCGAATCACCACCAGCTGCAGCCATGCTCATCCCGGGGTGCCTCCCGACCTCGGAGAGCCAGCGGCCCCGGCGGAGAGGGCTGTGCTGTCCCTCCGGAGTGCAGGGCAGCAGAGGCCTTTGTCCAGCTGCTGAGGTGCCCTTGACCTCCCTCTGGATGCACCGAGACCAGGGGCTCAGCTCTGGGTGCGAGAGGCAGCGAGGGGCCCTGAGCGGGCTGTGCCGCCGCGTCCTGTGCACACCCTACGGCTCCACAGAGAGCCCGGTGCCCACCTCCAGGGATTTTTCTAGGCCGAGCTCTGGTTTTACAGATCAGCCATTGAGACTCGTTGTGAGAGAAACTGATCCCAGTTACAGTCTGATGTCCTCGGGTGGGGGGACCCAGGGCACAATGGGCCGAGGTTTGCAGAATCAAAAGCAGTCATCCCTGTGTTCTAGATTGTTCCGTCAAGAAATGTTTCGGTTCCCAAAAAAGCCTTCACGATCAACCTGCTCGTCAAAGTATTCCAAACGCCGGGGACGGCAGGCCTGCCTCGGCCTGTGGAGGGCCCTGACCCAGCGGCCGTCCCCGGCACCTCTGGGCCGTGTTCCAGCCACGGCTTCGCTGAGGCTGGACACAGCCAGGCTCTATCGCTGGCCTCCGGGAACCAGATTAACGCCCAGGATCTGCCGGGAAGAAGCTGGAACTCCTGGCATGCACACGTGGGGAGGAGACGGGAAGTTTTGGCGGGAAGAGCCCAGTTCCTGGCCTGGAAGCTCCGGCCCACAGCCCCTCGTGGTTTGGGTCTGGGCTTTCCTGTTCTTCGAGGGTTCTTGTTTCAGTCCACTTGTTAGTTTCTGCGTCTGGCACTAACCTTGGGGCTCCTGGCGGCCGGAGACCCAGGGACACACTCAGTCCATGTCACAGAAGGAGCCAGGCGGCCCATCTCTGTCTCTGTCTCTCTCTGTTTCAGGGCCAGGGGAAGGGTCTCGGCTCGGGGGTGAGCAGGGGTCCCTGTCGGATGGCCTTGGCTGCTCCCGCTGTTGATGGCAACCTGAGGGCTTAGCAGCCCTCCCGCGGGGAGCAGGGCAGAGTGCAAGGACGCAGGTGCTGCCTACTTTCTCCGGCTCACCTGTCTTCCGTCGGATTCCCAGTGCTCTCCTGGAAACCCTCTGGCGAGCTGCTGGTGGGAGATGCTGCGTGCTCTGCGGCTGCGGCTGCTGGCTGGGGACCGTGCTCCTGCTGCTATTTCTACCCAGGGCTGGTGGGGGCAGAGTTCCCAGTGTTTCAGGGCCGTGGAGAACTCACCCCCCGCATCAGACCAGGCCCCTCCCCTTACCCTGGGTCGTTGTAGCACCTGCCACTCTCACTCTCTGATTGTCACAGACGACCGTGGCAACGACCTGATGAGCATCTGGCTCGCGCCGGCCGTTTCAGTGACAGCCCAGTAGGCGCTTCTCCTGGAGGAGGGTGCTCATTCCACAAATCCTGCTGAAGAGGCACCATCTCCAGCTCTCCCAAGGGTGCAGTGGCTCTCATACCCGGTGTGACCCGCATTAGCCACAACTCTGCGCTCCTCCCTCCATCCACCTTCTCTGGAACCTCACGGCCTGGAGGACCCCAGCGTGAGTCTGCTTGTGGCTGACTCAGTTCGCTGCACACGATGCCCAAGGTTCAGCCATTCGGCAGCAGGTGTCAACTTCTAAAGAATATTCCATATCAGGGCTGCGCTGTGGCGTAGCGGGTACAGCCACTGCCTGCAGTGCCGGCATCCAATATGGGCGCCGGTTCGAGTCCTGGCTGCTCCACTTCCGATCCAGCTCTCGGCTATGGCCTGGGAAAGTGGTACAGAGGATGGCCCGAGTCCTTGGGCCCCTGCACCCACATGGGAGACTCGGAAGAAGCTACTGGCTCCTGGCTTTGGATTGGTGCAGCTCCGGCCGTTGCTGCCAGTTGGGGAGTGAACCAACGGATGGAAGACCTCTCTTTCTCTCTCTGCCTCTCCTCCTCTCTCTCTTTGTAACTCTTTCAAACAAATAAATCTTTTATAAAAAAGAAAATTCCACCGTGGGCATAAACCATGCTTCCTTCAGCCATGCACATGTGTGTGTGGGTGTCCAGGTTGTCTGCGTGCCACGGCCACGGTGAACAGTGCAGCCAGGAGCACGAGTGTGAGAATGCGCTTCACACATCCGGCTCCCTTTCTTTGGGGGCACACCCAGAGTCACACAGCAACAGAGACAGAGATCGCCCATTCGCTGCTTCACTCCCCAGGCCAAAGCCAGGACCCTCGGACTCCACCCAGGTCTCCCACGTTAGCAGGGAATTGGGTGGCAAGTGGAGCAGCCCGGGCTTGCACAGTGCTCCTGTGAGATGCCGGCCATGGCAGCTAGCAGCTTCGGGCTGTGCCACACCGGCAGCCCCTCACCTGGGCTGTTTTATAAATGCGTAAACTACGGTCCAAACTCCAGTCCCTGGACTCAGAACCCAGAGCTGCATCTCCAGAGGACAGTCCTCAGACACAGGAAGCCAGGGAGCCACGCACCCACCGCAGGCCTCCCCACACCCACGGACTTGAGCCACGCGTGGTCTCGGTCACGCTGACGGTGTCCTTGCTCGCTTACCTGCCCGGTCACCTGGGTCACCTGGAAGGGTCTGTGTGAAGCCAGGCCCGCCACTTACCATGGAACCCGAGACGCTCGTGGCACGGAGCTCTTTAGGAGCTGTTGTCCCTACATGGCCGGGATGCGGTGTTGCTGTTCCAGCCCGCGGCCCTGGCTCTCCGGGGCTCCCTCTGCCCCGCTGACAGTCTGTCGTCTGCACTGCTGTGGTTACGTGGCCTGTGGCCTTACACAGCCCTCCCGGGGCAGCCACAGGCATGGGCAGCAGGAGTCCTGTGGCCCTCTGCAGCCCACGGTTGCTCCCTCTCCAGAGTCCAAGCTGGGAAAGGCCAAGTCGGGGCACGGCCAGCCCCCATGTCTCAGGTCAGGTCACGCCATTCTGGAAACTGCGAGCGGCCCACATGGGGAGCCATCCTCCAGCTCGTGCCCGTGCTCGCCCTCAGTTGCCCTGGGAATCTGGAGCGTGGAGCACCTGGGCGTGCTGGCTCCTGGCCCTGTCCTCACCCGGGCTCCCTGTGGCCGGTGCTGCTCCCCCCACTGGCCGGGCCAGCCTCCTCCTGCCTCTGTGGCTCGGGGTTTCTCGGACTTTTCCACCTGCTGTGGGCAGAGGTGACTGCCCAAGCCTAGATGGTCTTACAAACCCTGCTGCACTGACCACCCCCACTTCTCTCCTCAAACCCAGATTTCTTCCCGATCTCCCAGCGTTGCCTCTGGATGGGCTCCAACCCAAACAGCCCGCCTCTGCCCCGCTGCTCTCCTCGGACCAGAACTGGGTTCTGGAAACCTCTGCAGCCTGTGCAGTCTACTGGGGCTGCCGAGAGGCCAATGCAATGGTCCAGGGTCTCCCCTGGGGTTCTGTCCCCTGCCCCCGGTAGTGGGGGCAGCCGAGCAGGACAGAAGCAGGAGGTCTCCCCTCCCTGCCCTGCACTGCCCACCCCGTGGTTTCTGGGTGCTCGTGGCTCTCACCCTGGGTAAAGCTCTCCTGGCTGTGCTCGGGTGGAGAACACAGAACTCCGTGGGGGAGGGGGAGGGGTGCCCGTTCTTCCCCCGCCCCTCCTGCCTGTCCTGTGCCTCCCGCAGGGCTGCTGACTCCCTGGGGAAGCCCTGGGCCCAGCGTGCAGAGCACAGACTCCCCCTTCCCTTCCGGCTAAGCCGCTTGGCTTCTGCTGTGGGCCAGTCAGTCCCGGGCCGCCCACCTGCTGAGGAGCTGCACTGCGCCAGGGCCATGGGGTGCAAGAGCGACAGCCCCCCCACCCATGGTCGCGTGAGATGCATGAGACCCCGTGCCCGTGCTCAGGAGGGGAAATGGAGGCAAACCGGCTGCAGCCCCAGCCTCTCCGACCTCCATCACTGCGCGGGGCCTCCCAGGAGCAGGGCTTTCAAGGTGAAGCTTTGAGGGCTGCTGGGCCCTTAACCAGGTCCCCGCTGCCTGTGGGCTGCCCAGAGGAGCAGCAGGCTGGGCTCCGGGCAGTGACCTCTCCTGGGATGCCGGGGGTCGGAGGCTACATCTGGGTTGGAGACAGCCTGCAAGGTGACAGCAGCCGGGAGGCACCGGGTGCAGGTGGAGGCGCCCCCTGCCCTGGACGTGCTGCAGCCAAAGACGGCCCTGCCGCTGCAGGAGAGGACGAGTGGCGGTGGCTGGGCGTGTGGAGGCGCAGAAGGCACATCCATCAAAACCCCAGAAAGCACTTAGGGCACAGCAGGAGTCCAGGGACAGAAAGGCTATAAAAAGCCCAAGAGAGCCCCAGTGTGTGGACTGAGCAGGCGGGGGCAGGGCCAGGAGGAAGGAGGAGAGGCGGCTGGGGAGGGCAGCAGGTGGCGCGGGCAGGGGTGCCAGCCCCACCCATGCATCCGTACCACGGGTGGCCAGCAGCTCTCAGGGGAGCCCGCCCCCACACAGCCCCTGCACTCAGAAGGGTGGACAGAGAGAGGCCAGCGGCTGGGGAGGCTGTCTCCCCAGCCCGTGCTGCTTCAGGGCGTTGTCATCTCTCACTGCGACCCTGTGCACTGGGCCCGGCTCTCCTCCTTCCGGAGCTGGCAGAGCAGCTCAGCCAAGCTCGCTGGTTAGGACAGAACCGGGGCATCCCGGGGCAGGTGAGCCCGTTGCAGTGCCCAGGGGCTGGTGCCGCATGCCTGCACCCTCTGACCTCATGTCCCTGCTATTCTTTATTTAAATTTATTTCAAAGACAGACACACACAGAGGAGAGAGTGAGGGAGAGAGAGAGGAAGAGAAAGAGAGAGAGAGAGAGAGGGAGGGAGAGAGAGAGAAGGAAGGAGAGAGAGAGGGAGGGAGAGAGAAAGGGAGAGGAAGGGAGGGAGAGAGAGGGATGTAGAGAGGGAGGGAGAGGGAGGGAGGGAGAGAGAGAGGGAAGGAGAGAGAGAGAGAGGGAGGGAGGGAGGGAGAGAGAGAGGAAGAGAGAGAACTTCCATACGCTGGTTCACTCCCCAGACTCCCGCAGGAGCCAGAGTGGAGCCAGGCTGATGTCAGGAGTCAAGAACTCCCAAGGTCTCGGGCCATCATCTGCTGCCTCCAGGGTGCACGTTAGCGGAGGCTGAGTACGGGCTGCGCAGCCCCACGTGGCCCTACTGCAGGCTGCCATGTGCACACCTCGCTGTGCCTTGCTTCAGGGGCGTCACCCACGGCTTAGTGCATGGAGTTCTGCGATTCTCTGACTGCGAGGATGCCAGGGCTCAGGCAAAGCGCACAAAGCCAGGCGTGCAGGCAGCAGGTGCAGACAGGTGAGCTATCGGCTTTCTGTGCTGATTGCCGGGAGCCAGGGCTCCCCACTGAGGCAGGGTGGCGGTGGCCTCTGGCCCGCTGCCTCCCGCCTCTGTCAACACTGGGGCCATAGCTGCCACCCCTTGCTTCAGGAACAGGCAGGGAAGGCAAGGGTGGCTGCACCTGGTCTGAGCTGGCCTGAGCTCATGGGCCCTCGGACTGTGGGCTCTGGGATGGGCCGTGGAGCAGCCTAGTGAGAGCTGGGGCCTGTTTGCAGGAGGAAGCTCCAGTAGCCAGAATGGGGACACACTTGAGGAACCAGGTCTCAGCTCCCCAGGGCATGCTGGGAGCTAAGAGGGGGGAAGCACTGTGCTCTAGGAAGCGAGGCCTGGGGTATCAGGGAGAAGCCATGGCAGAGACGCGGTGGCGACAGCCCCCCGACAGCAGCCCTGAGTCCTGCGCCGTTCAGGACCAGCCAGAGGCAGGTGCTTGGTTTTGGGAGAGCATTGGCATCAGGGTCCCCAGGGTGCGGCATTGGGACCATCTGCCCTAGGAGGTAACAGGTGCAGTCCAGAGGGTCTGTCCCCGCTCACGTGGGCCCGAGTCCTCTACCCCGGTGTGGGGCCCAGGCCTCTGCTTCCTCCCCTCCACTCGGCCTTGCACACGCGTGTGCCCGTGCCCTGACTGTGCTGCCGCAGCGTGCTCACTGTGAAATGGAGATCATGGCCCTTTCTCAGCAGTCGTGGCGCTGCCACGTGTCCCCAGCAGAGCAGCTCTGGGCAGAAGGCGCCTCGGCTCCCGTGAGGGGCCCTGGCAGTCTTCACACGCCAGGGTTCTCGGAGCCCTTACCTGGCTGGGGTTCACCTGGGTACCCGGGACGTGGGGGAGAACGAGCCCGAGCGCGAACGAGCCAGGCAGCTCCGCTCGCAGGCGAGAGCACAGAGGAGGCGAGAATGAGCAGTGGGTGTGAGTCGTGAGACGGAGCTGGGACGGCCCACGTGGGGGTGAAGGAGTGGGGGGCAGGGCTGTCCGCAGTGGGGTTGCCAGGAAACCCCTCTGGGAGGAGGTGGGGTCTGGTCCAAGTGAGCCAAGCACGCAAGTCGTCGGGGTTTGGGAGAAGAGAGCCCGGGCCCAGGAGCAGGTGCAGTCGGCCTGTGGCGGGCCAGTGCCTGTGGGACAGAGTCAGGTTGTGGGGAGGGCAGGAGGGTCCCGGGGAGTGGGCATGTGGGCCTGCGGGCCTGCAGGCATGGAGAGCCGTGTGGATTCCGTGCCGGGAGTCGGGGCTCGTGAGGAGTGAAGACCTCTGAGCCAGGCCAGGGAGGGGCCTGGGTGCCATTCAGACGGCTGCTGGCTCACCTGCTGGTGCGGGGGCAGGAGAGCGTCGGGAGCTGGCTGCAGCCCAGGCGGAGGGTGACGGGTGTGCTGGGGTTTACGTGCAGGGATGGAGGGCAGCGCCGGGGCCTGGGAGACCTCGTTGCTGGAGAGGAAGTGGCTGGGAGGGCCAGGAAGCAAGAGGGCCTGGCTTTCGCCACCGTTCTCAGTGCGGCTGGTACCCAGGTGGGATGACCGGATGAAGGCTGGGGCAGGGGAGGAAGACAGCGCTCTGGTATTGAAACATTGAACTTGAGACCCTGTGAACCCGAGCATAGTGCAGTACCATCCGGAGCTGACCCCGCTGCGCGGCAACATGAGCTTAGCCTAGGTGAGGGTGAGCTCCAGGGGTCCAGGGCAGGGCACCGGGGAGGGGCACGGGAAGGACATGATGGAGACTGAGCCTGGAGGTCAGAGGACAAGGAGCCAGTGGGGGAAACAGGGAGAGCTGCAGGGGGCGGGAGGGGCCGGGGACGGTGACATTCCAAGGAGCCAAGTGCACCTGTGTGCAGCACTGTCAGACCCAGGGAAGCTGAGCACGGAGCGTTAGCTCTTTGGATTTGACCAGAGGGAGTGTTTGGGGGACCCCAGTGAGAACAGTCAGAGTGATTGAGGAGGAGGACAGCTGAGGCGAGGATGGAGGGGAGGAGGGGAGGGATGGAGGTGAGGATAGAGGGGAGGAGGGAAGGATGGAGGGGAGGAGGTGAGGATGGAGGGGAGGAGGGGAGGATGGAGGGGAGGAGGGGAGGATGGAGGTGAGGATAGAGGGGGAGGAGGTGAGGATGGAGGGGAGGAGGGGAGGATGGAGGTGAGGATAGAGGGAGGGGTGAGGATGGAGGGGAGGGAGGTGAGGATGGAGGGGAGGAGGTGAGGATGGAGGGGAGGAGGGAGGATGGAGGTGAGAATAGAGGGGAGGGAGGTGAGGATGGAGGGGGGAGGGGAGGATGGAGGTGAGGATAGAGGGGAGGAGGTGAGGATGGAGGGGAGAGGAGGTGAGGATGGAGGGAGGAGGGGAGGATGGAGGAGGAGGAGGGAGGATGGAGGTGAGGATAGAGGGGAGGAGGGAAGGATGGAGGGGAGGGAGGGAGGATGGAGGGGAGGATGGAGGGGAGGAGGTGAGGATGGAGGGGAGGAGGTGAGGATAGAGGGGAGAAGGTGAGGATGGGAGGTGAGGATGGAGGGGAGAAGGGGAGGATGGAGGGGAAGAGGGAGGATGAAGGTGAGATGGAGGGGAGGATAGAGGGGAGGAGGTGAGGATGGAGGTGAGGATGGAGGGGAGAAGGGAGGATGGAGGGGAGGAGGGGAGGATGGAGGTGAGATGGAGGGGAGGGGGAGGATAGGATGGGGAGGAGGGGAGGATGGAGGGGAGGAGGTGAGGATAGAGGGGAGAAGGTAAGGATGGAGGTGAGGATGGAGGGGAGAAGGGGAGGATGGAGGGAAGAGGGGAGGATGAAGGTGAGATGGAGGGGAGGATAGAGGGGAGGAGGTGAGGATGGAGGTGAGGATGGAGGGGAGAAGGGGAGGATGGAGGGGAGGAGGGGAGGATGGAGGTGAGATGGAGGGGAGGGGGAGGATAGGAGGGGAGGAGGGGGAGGATGGAGGTGAGGATGGAGGGGAGAAGGGGAGGATGGAGGGGAGGAGGGGAGGATGGAGGTGAGATGGAGGGGAGGGGGGAGGATAGGAGGGGAGGAGGGGAGGATGGAGGTGAGGATGGAGGGGAGAAGGGGAGGATGGAGGGGAGGAGGGGAGGATGGAGGTGAGATGGAGGGGAGGAGGGGAGGAAGGAGGTGAGGATGGAGGGGAGAAGGGGAGGATGGAGGGGAGGAGGGGAGGATGGAGGTGAGATGGAGGGGAGGAGGGGAGGATGGAGGTGAGATGGAGGGGAGGAGGGGAGGAAGGAGGTGAAGATGGAGGGGGAGGGGGGAGGGTAGGAGGGGAGGAGGGGAGGATGGAGGTGAGAAGGAGGGGATAGGAGGGGAGGAGGTTAGTGCCTGGCCTTGCCATAGGGCAGTTGATAAGCCGCAAGGTAGACGGTCTCCTTGGTGTATTAGGATCGAGGAGGAGGGCCAGATGACAGTCGCAGGAAAGGAGAGGAAAGGACAGCAGACCGGGAGTTGCAGAAGTGGGTTCTTGGAGACAGGGTGGGGTGGCCGGGGCCCTGTGGGGCCGGGAGGGGAGCCTGAGGCTCCATGTGGTGAGGGAAGGCCAAGGCCACACCGGCGGCCAGGCAGGCACGGGGGCTTTGTGCCAGCTGCATTTACAGGGTTCCCAGAATCTCGATGAAGTGAGAACCGGGTCACTGACAGCGAGGCAAGGGAGAGGAGCGAGAACAGTGTACCCCAGAGGGAAGGAGCTGGTCAGCTCGGCACAGAGACCTGGGGGTGTGGGTGTCACTGGGTCAGCACAGAGACCTGGGGGTGTGGGTGTCACGGGGTCAGCTCGGCACAGAGACCTGGGGGTGTGGGTGTCACGGGGTCAGCTCGGCACAGAGACCTGGGGGTGTAGGTGTCACGGGGTCAGCACAGAGACCTGGGGGTGTGGGTGTCACGGGGTCAGCTCGGCACAGAGACCTGGGGGTGTGGGTGTCACGGGGTCAGCCCGGCACAGAGACCTGGGGGTGTGGGTGTCACGGGGTCAGCTCGGCACGGAGACCAGGGGGTGTGGGTGTCACAGGGGTCAGCTCAGCACGGAGACCAGGGGGTGTGGGTGTCACGGGGTCAGCTCGGCACAGAGACCTGGGGGTGTGGGTGTCACGGGGTCAGCTCGGCACGGAGACCAGGGGGTGTGGGTGTCACGGGGTCAGCTCGGCACAGAGACCTGGGGGTGTGGGTGTCACGGGGTCAGCTCGGCACAGAGACCTGGGGGTGTGGGTGTCACGGGGTCAGCTCGGCACAGAGACCTGGGGGTGTGGGTGTCACGGGGTCAGCTCGGCACAGAGACCTGGGGGTGTGGGTGTCACGGGGTCAGCTCGGCACAGAGACCAGGGGGTGTGGGTGTCACGGGGTCAGCTCGGCACAGAGACCTGGGGGTGCGGGTGTCACGGGGTCAGCTCGGCACAGAGACCTGGGGGTGTGGGTGTCACGGGGTCAGCTCGGCACAGAGACCTGGGGGTGTGGGTGTCACGGGGTCAGCCCGGCACAGAGACCTGGGGGTGTGGGTGTCACGGGGCGGGGACCTGGGGGTGTGGGTGTCACGGGGTCAGCCCGGCACGGAGACCAGGGGGTGTGGGTGTCACGGGGTCAGCTCGGCACAGAGACCTGGGGGTGTGGGTGTCACGGGGTCAGCTCGGCACAGAGACCTGGGGTGTGGGTGTCACGGGGTCAGCTCGGCACGGAGACCAGGGGGTGTGGGTGTCACAGGGGTCAGCTCAGCACGGAGACCAGGGGGTGTGGGTGTCACGGGGTCAGCTCGGCACAGAGACCTGGGGGTGTGGGTGTCACGGGGTCAGCTCGGCACGGAGACCAGGGGGTGTGGGTGTCACGGGGTCAGCTCGGCACGGAGACCTGGGGGTGTGGGTGTCACGGGGTCAGCTCGGCACAGAGACCTGGGGGTGTGGGTGTCACGGGGTCAGCTCGGCACAGAGACCTGGGGGTGTGGGTGTCACGGGGTCAGCTCGGCACAGAGACCTGGGGGTGTGGGTGTCACGGGGTCAGCTCGGCACAGAGACCTGGGGGTGTGGGTGTCACGGGGTCAGCTCGGCACAGAGACCTGGGGGTGTGGGTGTCACGGGGTCAGCTCGGCACAGAGACCTGGGGGTGTGGGTGTCACGGGGTCAGCTCGGCACAGAGACCTGGGGGTGTGGGTGTCACGGGGTCAGCTCGGCACAGAGACCTGGGGGTGTGGTTGTCACGGGGTCAGCTTGTCACAGAGACCTGGGGGTGTGGGTGTCACGGGGTCAGCTCGGCACAGAGAC